>NC_053026.1:77568162-77767902 GCF_003073215.2 Triticum urartu | reverse complement strand
AAAGCTTGGTTTTCGTCTTTGCCTAAAAATAGTATTGATTCATGGAACAAGTGCAAAGATGCTTTTATCTCTAAGTATTTTCCTCCCACTAAGATCATCTCTCTTAGAAACGATATTATGAATTTTAAGCAACTTGATCATGAACATGTTGCACAAGCTTGGGAGAGAATGAAACTAATGATACGTAATTGCCCTACTCATGGTTTAAATTTGTGGATGATTATACAAAAAATTTATGTTGGATTGAATTTTGCTTCTAGAAATCTTTTAGATTCGGCCGCGGGAGGCACTTTTATGGAAATCACTTTAGGAGAAGCTACTAAACTCCTAGATAATATTATGGTTAACTATTTTCAATGGCATACTAAAAGATCTACTTATAAAAAGGTGCATGCAATAGAAGAAATTAATGTTTTGAGTGGAAAGATGGATGAACTTATGAAATTATTTGCTAATAAGAGTGTTTCTTCTGATCCTAATGATATGCCCTTGTCTACTTTGATTGAAAATAATAATGAATCTATGGATGTGAATTTTGTTGGTAGGAACAATTTTGGTAACAACGCGTATAGAGGAAATTTTAATCCTAGGCCTTATCCTAGTAATCCCTCTAATAATTTTGGTAATTCCTACAACAATTCTTATGGAAATTATAATAAGATGCCCTCTGATTTTGAATCTAATATTAAAGAATTTCTTACTTCGCAAAAGAATTTTAATGCTTTGATTGAAGAAAAATTGCTTAAGATTGATGAGTTGGCTAGGAACGTTGATAGAATTTCTCTTGATGTTGATTCTTTGAAACTTAGATCTATTCCACCTAAGCATGATGTCAATGAGTCTCTCAAAGCCATGAGAATTTCCATTGATGAGTGCAAAGAAAGAACCGCTAGGATGCGTGCTAAGAAAGATGCCTTTATAAGAGCGTGTTCTTCTAGTTCCTATGAAATAAAGATGAAGATCTAAAAGTTATTGATGTGTCCCCTATTAAATCTTTGTTTTGCAATATGAATCTTAATAATGATGGGACTGAATATGATCCACCTTTACCTAGAAGGCGTTCCAAGAATTCAGAATTTGTTGATCTTGATCCTAAAATTGATAAAAGTGGGATTGAAGAAATTAAAACCCTAGATGTTGCTAAACCCACTATTATGGATTTCAAGGAATTTAACTATGAAAATTGCTCTTTGATTGATTGTATTTCCTTGTTGCAATCCGTGCTAAATTCTCCTCATGCTTATAGTCAAAATAAAGCGTTTACTAAACATATCGTGGATGCCTTTATGCAATCTTATGAAGAAAAACTTGAATTGGAAGTTTCTATCCCTAGAAAACTTTATGATGAGTGGGAGCCAACTATTAAAATTAAAATTAAAGATCATGAATGCTATGATTTTTGTGATTTGGGTGCTAGTGTTTCCACGATTCCAAAGACTTTGTGTGATTTGTTAGGTTTCCGTGATTTTGATGATTGCTCTCTAAACTTGCACCTTGCGGATTCCACTATTAATAAACCTATGGTAAGAATTAATGATGTCCTTATTGTTTCAAATAGGAATTATGTACCCATAGATTTTATTGTTCTTGACATAGATTGCAATCCTTCATGTCCTATTATTCTTGATAGACCTTTCCTTAGGACGATTGGTGCAATTATTGATATGAAGGAAGGAAATATTAGATTATAATTTCAATTAAGGAAAGTCATGGAACACTTTCCTAGAAAGAAAATCAAATTACCTTATGAATCTATTATGAGAGCCACTTATGGATTGCCTACCAAAGATGGCAATACCTAGATCTATCCTTGCTTGTTATGCCTAGCTAGGGGCGTTAAATGATAGCGCTTGTTGGGAGGCAACCCAATTTTATTTTTATTCCTTGATTTTTGATCCTGTTTAGTAATAAATAATTTATCTATCCTCTGTTTTGGTTATGTTATTTGTGTTTAATTAGTGTTTGTGCCAAGTAGAACCGTTGGGAAGACTTGGGGAAAGTCTTATTACACTTGCTGTAAAAAACAGAAACTTTAGCACTCACGAGAAGTGCTGTGATTTTTATTTGGAAAGTGATATTTAGTTAATTCTTTTTGAAGATTATTAATAGATCAATTCCTCACGTCCAGAAATTTATTTTAGAATTTTTGGGGTTCCAGATCTTGCGCTAGCTACAGATTACTACAGACTGTTATGTTTTTGACAGATTCTGTTTTTCGTGTGTTGTTTGCTTATTTTGATGAATCTATGGCTAGTAAAATAGTTTATAAACCATAGAGAAGTTGGAATACAGTAGGTATAACACCAATATAAATAAATAATGAGTTCACTACAGTACCTTGAATTGTTCTTTTGTTTTCTTTCGCTAATGGAGCTCAAGAGATTTTCTACTTTAAGTTTTGTGTTGTGAAGTTTTCAAGTTTTGGGTAAAGATTTGATGGATTATGGAACAAGGAGTGGCAAGAGCCTAAGCTTGGGGATGCCCATGGAACCCCAAAGATAATCTAAGGACACCTGTAAGCCAAAGCTTGGGGATGCCCCGGAAGACATCCCCTCTTTCGTCTACTTCTATCAGTAACTTTACTTGGAGCTATATTTTTATTCACCACATGATATGTGTTTTGCTTGGAGCGTCTTGTATGATTTGAGTCTTTACTTTTTAGTTTACCACAATCATCCTTTCTGTACAAACCTTTTGAGAGAGCCATACATGATTTGGAATTTGTTAGAATACTCTATGTGCTTCGCTTATATCTTTTGAGTTATGTAGTTTTGCTCTAGTACTTCACTTATATCTTTTAGAGCATGGTGGTGGATTTGTTTTATAGAAACTATTGATCTCTCATGCTTCACTTAGATTATTTTGAGAGCCATAAATAGCATGGTAATTTTCTTAAAATCCTAATATGCTTCGTATACAAGATTAATAATAAAACTTTCTTATGAGTGTGTTGAATACTATGAGAAGTTTGATGCTTGATAATTGTTTTGAGATATAAAGATGGTGATATTAAAGTTGTGATAGTTGAGTAGTTTTGAATTTGAGAAATACTTGTGTTAAAGTTTGTGATTCCCGTAGCACTCACGCATGGTGAACCGTTATGTGATGAAGTCGGAGCATGATTCATTTTTTGATTGTCTTCCTTATGAGTGGCGGTCGGGGACGAGCGATGGTCTTTTCCTACCAATCTATCCCCCTAGGAGCATGCGCGTAACACTTTGCTTTGATAACTTGTAGGTTTTTGCAATAAGTATATGAGTTCTTTATGACTAATGTTGAGTCCATGGATTATATGCACTTTTCTCACCCTTCCACCTTTGCTAGCCTCTCTAATACCGCACACCTTTCGCCGGTATCATACACCCACCATATACCTTCCTCAAAACAGCCACCATACTATCTATACTTAAGCTTGGGGATGCTTGATACGTCTCCAACGTATCTATAATTTTTGATTGCTCCATGCTATATTATCTACTGTTTTGGACATTATTGGGCTTTATTTTCCACTTCTATATTATTTTTGGGATTAACCTATTAATCGAAGGCCCAGCCTAGAATTGCTGTTTTTTGCCTGTTTTAGGGTGTCAAAGAAAAGGAATATCAAACGGAGTCCAAACGGAATGAAACCTTCGGGAACGTGATTTTCTCAACGAACAAGACCCAGTAGACTTGGACCCTATGTCAAGACACAAAAGAGGAGGCCACGAGGTAGGGGGGCGTGCCTACCCCCCCAGGCGCGCGCTCCACCTCGTGGCCCCCCTGTTCCTCCACCGACGTACTCCTTCTTCCTATATATACCTACGTACCCCCAAACGATCAGATACGGAGCCAAAAACCTAATTCCACCGCCGCAACTTTCTGTATCCACGAGATCCCATCTTGGGGCCTATTCCGGAGCTCCGCCGGAGGGGGCATCGATCACGGAGGGCTTCTACATCAACATCATAGCCCCTCCGATGAAGTGTGAGTAGTTTACCTCAGACCTATGGGTCCATAGTTATTAGCTAGATGGCTTCTTCTGTCTTTTTGGATCTCAATACAATGTTCTCCCCCTCTCTTGTTGATAACTATTCGATGTAATCTTCTTTTTGCGGTGTGTTTGTTGAGACCAATGAATTGTGGGTTTATGATCAAGTCTATCTATGAATAATATTTGAATCTTCTCTGAATTCTTTTATGTATGATTGGTTATCTTTGCAAGTCTCTTCGAATTATCAGTTTGGTTTGGCCTACTAGATTGATCTTTCTTGCAATGGGAGAAGTTCTTAGCTTTGGGTTCAATCTTGCGGTGTCCTTTCCCAGTGATAGTAGGGGCAGCAAGGCACATATTGTATTGTTGCCATCGAGGATAACAAGATGGGTTTTTCATCATATTGCATGAGTTTATCCCCCTCTACATCATGTCATCTTGCTTAAGGCGTTACTCTATTTTCATTAACTTAATACTCTAGATGCATGCTGGATAGCGGTCGATGAGTGGAGTAATAGTAGTAGATGCAGGCAGGAGTCGGTCTACTTTCTCGGACGTGATGCCTATATACATGATCATACCTAGATATTCTCATAACTATGCTCAATTCTGTCAATTGCTCAACAGTAATTTGTTCACCCACCGTAGAATACTTATGCTCTCGAGAGAAGCCACTAGTGAAACCTATGGCCCCCGGGTCTATCTTTATCATATTAATCTCCTACTACTTAGTTATTTACTTTGCTTTTACTTTGCCTTTATTTTACTTTGCATCTTTATCATAAAAATACCAAAAATATTATCTTATCATATCTATCAGATCTCACTCTCGTAAGTGGCCCTATAGGGATTGACAACCCCTATTTGCGTTGGTTGCGAGATTTATTTGTTTTGTGCAGGTACAAGGGACTCGCGCGTAGCCTCCTACTAGATTGATACCTTGGTTCTCAAAAACTGAGGGAAATACTTGCGCTACTTTGCTGCATCATCCCTTCCTCTTCGGGGAAAACCAACGCAGTGCTCAAGAGGGTAGCAACCTCATGAACGTGCGACGCATGCCAGGCGGGCTGCGTGGCATGTCGACCATCAGGACCTCCGCCGAGGGGTCGCTGCTGTCGCACTCGGATAGGGTCTCTACGGAGCCAGTCAACAGATCGAACAACCCGTAGAGTGATTCGTTGGGCTCGATTGCCGCGACTTGAGGGGTGGCCGACTGACGTGCCACCACATGTTTCACCCATCGCTGAAGCCGCGACCGACCGGACCACTTGAGACGGCGAACATCAGGGAGCGAAGACACCATGGGAGCCAATCGATACTGGGTCGACGGCTGCCACAGAAGGACGCCACAAACGCACGCGCGAAAGTGCGCCGCCCTCAGCCAAACCTCCGCTGGAAACCATGATGACAGGACTTGAAGAAATTGCAACCTCACGGGAAAGTCGCCAAGACACCTGCCCATCGATGGGCGCCAACTGTCGTGGTTCAAGGTCTGATAGTAGAATGGGGGTAGGTATGAGGAGGCAAGATCTTAGCTACAGTGAAGTTGTGCACACAGGTTTTACGAGTTCGGGCCCTTCTTGGAAGAAGTAACAGCCCTACGTCTCGGTGGCCAGAGCCTGGTCGATTGGATTACGCGTGAAGTTATAGGGGGTTTGAACCCTTGTCCCAAAGGAGGGGGTGGCTTATATAGAGTGCGCCAAGACCCCAGCCATCCCTCGTTACATGGAGTTCAATGTACATAAAGAGGGGACATCACTGGTAACGTCAGCATTAAAGTGATATAAATGATCCTTAAGACTACGGAGTAAACGCCCGACCATTGCCATCCAGAGTGACCTTTGATCTTCTGTACTCCGAGTGGTTTCTGATGTGGTCAAATGATTATATCTTGGTCGAATAGAATTGGGTTGTCCGAGTGGAACTCATGGCCGAGTGAGTTGTGTCCTGAGGTGATTTCGGTCGGTAGAATTTGCTGTCCTTTGAATGTCTTTGACTGTAGGGCAGTGTCCTTGCGAAGTGTGCTTAGATCAGGTCTATTGCCCTACCCTAGGTACATGTCATCGTCATTAGCCATGGGATGATGCATTACAGAACAAGTAAAGAGACTTGCCGGTAACGAGATTGAACTAGGTATGATGATACCAACGATCGAATCTCGGGCAAGTAACATACCGATGACAAAGGGAACAATGTATGTTGTTATGCAGTTTGACCAATAAAGATCTTCGTAGAATATGTAGGAGCCAATATGAGCATCTAGGTTCCGCTATTGGTTATTGACCGGAGATGTGTCTCGGTCATGTCTACATAGTTCTCGAACCCGTAGGGTCCGCACGCTTAACGTTCGATGACGATTTGCACTATGAGTTATGTGATTTGATGTATCAAAGATTGTTCAAAGTCCCAGATGAGATCACGGACATGACGAGGAGTCGCAAAATGGTCGAGACATAAAAATTGATATATTGGAAGGTTACATTCGGACACCGGAAGTGTTCCAGGTGGTTTCGGATAATAGCAGAGTGCCGGAGGGGTTACCGAAACCCCCCGGGGAAGTAATGGGCCTTATTGGCCTTAGGGGAGAGAGAGGGCAGCAGCTAGGAGCTGGCACGCGCCCCCCAAGGGGAGTCTGAATAGGACTAGGGGAGGGGGGCACGGCCCCTCTTTCCCTCTCCCTCTCCTTCCTTCTTCTCCTACTTGGACTAGGAAAGGGGGGGGCGATTCCTACTTAGAGTAGGATCCCCCCCTTGGGCGTGCCCCTTGTGGCCGGCTGGCCTCCTCCTCCCCTCCTTTATATACGGGGAGGGGGCACCCCATAGACACACAAGTTGATCTTTAGCCGTGTGCGGTGCCCCCCTCCACAGTTTTACACCTCGGTCATATTGTCGTAGTGCTTAGGCGAAGCCCTGCGTCAGTAACTTCATCATCATCGTCAACACGCCTTCATCCTGACGGAACTCACCCTCGGCCTCAGCTGGATCAAGAGTACGAGGGACGTCACCGAGCTGAACATGTGCAAATCGCGGAGGTGCCGTGCATTCGGTACTTGATCGGTTGGATCACGAAGACGTTCGACTACATCAACCGTGTTACTAAACGCTCCCGCTTTTGGTCTACGAGGGTACGTGGACACGCTCTCCCCTCTCGTTGCTATGCATCTCCTCGATAGATTTTGCGTGATCGTAGGAATTTTTTGAAATATTGCGTTCCCCAACACTACTTTGAAGCACAAGTGTGGTAAAAGGATAGTAGCATTGCCCCTTCTCTCTTTTTCTCTCATTTTTTTGTTTTTTTTGTTTGGGCCTTCTCTCATTTTTTTGGCCTATTTTTTTAAGTCCGGAGTCTCATCCCGACTTGTGGGGGAATCATAGTGTCCATCATCCTTTCCTCACATGGGACAATGCTCTAATAATGATGATTATCACACTTTAATTTAGTTTACAACTCGATACTAGAACAAATATATGACTATATAAATGCCTCCGGCGGTGTACCGGGATGTGCAATGAATCAAGAGTGACATGTATGAAAGAATTATGAACGGTGGATTTGCCACAAATACGATGCCAACTACATGATCATGCAAAGCAATATGACAATGATGATGTGTGTCATAATAAAACGAAATGGTGGAAAGTTGCATGGCAATATATCTCAGAATGGCTTTGGAAATGCCATAATAGGTAGGTATGCACTACAAAAAAGACACATCCGTGACATTTTGGGCCGAACAAATTTTTTTTGTCATACATATGACACTTCTATGACGATAATTGTGACAAAACCCGGTATCATCATAGATGTGGTGGGCTCCTACTTCTATGACAAAAAATCATGACAGAAAATGGGATTTTCGTTCTGGGCGGGCCGGAGACGCAGCTGCATGACATTCTTTGGGCCATCCATGACGGAAAAAACCCTGGTAGAAGCGAGGGGAAGGAAAATTTCGGGGAGTTCCCGGTTATGGTGGGAGGTCGGGGGCCGAGCGATGCACGTTTCTCTCGTACACGTACGCGCGTGTGTGCGAGGCGTTGGCTCTAACTGAACCCGAGCGAGGCGTTGGGCTCTAACTGAACCCGAGCGATTGCACTGCAGCCTACGTGTTACTGAACCCGAGCGATCGATCGATGGCTGTTAACTGAACCCGATCGAGCGATTCCTTCGCTACTGCTGCTAACTGAAGCCGATCGATGCTACCTCTGGGATGAACAGTGAGCGTTGCGGGAGGGGGGGGGGTTGGATGAACAATGAGCGGTGGCGTTGCCTCTGGATGAACAGGACCTCTCGGTGTGGTGGAGGGCTGGATGAACAGTAGACGGTGGAGCGGTGCACGTGGAGGGGTGGTTGAACAGGACCCCGTGGTGTGGAGGGCTGGATGAACAGTAGACGGTGGAGGGGTGCCCGTGGAGGTTGAACAGTAGCCAGTGGAGTAGCGCGCGGTGGAGGTTGGATGAACAGTAGCCTGTGGAGGCTGGAGGAGGTCGACGGTGGAGATGAACAGTATCCCGTGGAGTCCCGTTTTGTGGTACGCCACACCCCTCCCGATGAACAGGACCCCCGTTTCGACTGTAGGATGTCCGTTTCGTCCGTTTTGCGGTACGCCACACCCCTCCCGATCAACAGGACCCCCATTTCAACCGTAGGAGGTCCGTTTCATCCGTTTTATGGTATGCCACACCCCTCCCGATGAACAGGATCCCCGTTTCGACTGTAGGAGGTCCGTTTCCTCCGTTTTGCGGTACGCCACACCCCTCCCGATCAACAGGACCCCGTTCCGAACGTAGGAGGTACGTTTCCTCCGTTGTGCAGTACGCCAGGCCTCGTTTCCATCGCCTATTCCATCCAAGCCCTCCCGATGAACACGACCACGCATTCTGTTCCGACCCAGTCGGTTGGCTCCCACGCGTTCCGTTGCCTCCCGATGAACATGACGCATTCCGTTGCCTCCCCATGGACACGACGCATTTCGTTGCCTCCCCATGAACACGACGATGACGCTATTTCTCCGTTCCGAGCCAGCCATGTACACGAGCCCTGGCCGTACGTATGCGCGAGTAGGCGTTCGAGACCCCGCCTGTATGTACACATACGTGGCCATATTTTCTTTCTTGCACCCTGGCCGCTGTACGTACGTGTACATGCTACGTGCGTGCCTCTACTACGACACGTACGCGCCTCTACTGCGACACGTGCGCGCCTCTACATCCACCAGTATATATGTACGTACACGTTCGCGACCAAAATGATAACTCTACGTACGCTTCGACTAGGTGGGTCCCAACTGTCAGGCACTTCCTTGCCTGCAATGATGAAGCTGGTGGGTCCCAGCAGTCAGGGGGGCAAATCGTTTTTTTCCCGGACGCACTTCCTTGCATGCGAAGATGTACCTGGTGGGTCCCAGCAGTCAGGGGCAAACGTTTTTTCGCGAAATATGGTGGCCCGTCCGGTGGGTCCCCACTGTCAGGTGGAGGAATAATTATTTTGCACGTAATAAGGAGGCACTTTCTTGCTGCGGCCGTGGACCCAGCTGTCAGCCTCTCCACGTACAGTCCACGTCCGATGGAAGCCGTTCCTTGACCATGTTGACCACGCCGTGCTGAGAGCACTAGGGCGGTGGACGACTGCGAGGCCTAGGAAGGGGACGACACGGAGCCAGGGAAGACGGGCAGTGGATGCACACACGTAGAGGAGTACGAGGGTTCACTGGTTTGCTGCGGTGTGAGGCTGCCGTCGCCGCAGAATAACAGGGGGTGTGGGATGGTCTGGCCAGCGGTGGGAGTAGTAGGGGTGGTGAGGCCTCCGCCGCATCGCAGCCGGCCACGGGAGGCAGGAGCACGAGGCACGACTGATGCTGGTTTGGGCGGCTGGAGCAAGAAGACCAGAGGTTGATGAAGCACTACGGTCGTTGGATGGACATCGTATGGTCACTGGAGCTAGAATCGTGCATATTGACTAAGTTGACAAAGCCCTCCGTCCCCGTCAACTTAGTAGGCCCACAAGTTAGCCTGCCACTATACTGGGTCCCGGCTAACAGGGGGAGTATTCATTTTTTGTGCGTAATAAGGAGGCACTTCCTTGCGTGCGAAGATATAGCTGGTGGGTCCGAGCTGTCAGCGGTGGTAACGTTTTTTTCATGAAATACAGAGGCCCTTTCGGTGGGTCCCACATGTCAGGTGCAGGAATCATTATTTTGCGTGTAATAAGGAGGCATTTCCTTGCGTGCGGCCGTGGACCCAGCTGTCGGCCTCTCCACGTACAGTCCACTTCAGATGCATGTCGGTTGTTGACCACGTTGACCAGGCCGCGCCGAGAGCACCAGGGCGGTGGACGACGGTGAGGCATAGGAAGGGAACGACACGGAGGCAGGGAAGACTCGGCAGTTGTATCCCACGCGGAGGGGAGTACGACTGTACGAGGGTTTACTGGTTCGTCTGTCGTCGCTGGAGAATAACAGCAGGTGTGGGTCAGTAGAGGGATGGCTAGGCCAGCGATGGGAGTACGGTGGGGCGGTGAGGCCTGCGGGGCAGCATAGCCGGCCGCGGGAAGGAGGGAGCAGGTAGTTCCGCCGGCGCTTGTTTGAGCGGCTGGAGCAGGAAGAGCAGAGATTGAAGAAGCACGACGGCCGTTGGATGGCCATCCAACAGTCACTGCTTGTGCGTCAACCTTTTTTTAGGAAAACCTCAAATCTGTGGAAAACAGCATACAACCCATCTGCCATTATTTCTAATAACTTACTGCCCATTTGTTAATTATTAAGGTTTTTTTGGAGCCCATATTCTTTTTGTTAGCATTACAGCCCATATTGTGGCCACGGTTAAAAAATTATACGAAATTTTGCATATTTCGGTGCGGTTCGAACTGTTTTTAATACCGAAATTTTGACTCACATTCAAACTGATTTTAAAAATAAATGTATATCAATATAAAATCCAACAAATTCTCAAACCATAAAAATTAATGTAATTTAAAATCTCAAAATGAAAAAAGATATTTGAAACTAATTGCCGGTTTGGTGTGTTTTAAAAATGTACAGCCCATTTCTCATTACTGATAGGCCATTTTCTCGGCCAGCCGAATGAAGCTCTCCTCATCTTGAAACATTTGCAGCCCAACAGGCCTGACAAAGCGACTTACTTGGCAAATCACAAAAAAACTGGGCTGTGGCCGTGGACCGAGCTGTCAGTCCATTTGTTTTTTTAGTCCATTTGGCGGGCTGGGTGAAACAATGATGTAGCATCTATGCAGCCCGTTTAAATCCCATTTGCATTTTTCTGGAAATCCGCGGACTTGGTGGGCTGGGTGAAAATATCATGTTGGGCTAGACGGAGAAATGTTATAAAAACATAAACACATGATTGCACGTCAGTAAAATCTTTGCAAGATTATGTACGCAATCACTAGGAGTTAACTTGCCAAGTTATATATAAACAATTATTATTATTATTTTTTAAGAACTTTCAACTTACGAAATAAAATATCATTTTAATTTGATGAGTTAATAGTACGTGGGGTATTATTATTTTTTAGGCTAGACGTGGGACAGTTGAGTTGGTTCTAGGGGAAAGTACTGGGAGAAAACTCAGTTTACATCGAAAAAGAAAGTGGGAGAAAATTCAGAGACCTACTAGGTCCACCTGAGGAGGGGAATATGTTGGGGGGAAGGAGATTCAAAGCACGGCAGCCGAGTGAACTAGTTTTTTTTACGGACAAGTGAACTAGTTTACATACATAAGCAAATAGCCACTAAAAGAAGCAATCAGGTTAATGGGTTCTTAAAAGAAATATTTCGGACAAAATAGATAATTACGACACATAGGCTAATGCATGAAACACTCAGATGATAAAGGTGCTTATAAACAGAGAAAGTATAACATCTAGACCTTCCTGGCACGCTTGATCATGACGTTGCGGCTGTCCGTGTACTCGTCGATCACGGGAAGCAAACACGCCCTCATGTCCAAGATCTGCCTGTACATGTCATAGCATGCGTATGCGTCCTTGGCTGCGTAGGTTATGTAGGCTAGATTCAGAGGTACCTCCCACGTGTTCAGGTCGTCTTCTTTCATGTTGGCGTATCAGGGGTCGATGATGGTCTCAGCGAGGTCAACCATGGAGTCCTTCTCCTGCCCGTTGCTGATGATCTTGTATTGCTTCTGGATGTCGACAAGATTGTTGCACCAGATGGCTGAATCGTCGCGTTCTTCCTTCTCTCCACCGTAGTGAAGGTGCAGTTGGCACTGCCGATGAAATGGGCGAATGCTCCAGAACTTGGTGCAGCCATAGGACTAAGGCGAGGCAGAGCTTCACCGAGTCCGGATCGTTGGTGTACATCACATTCAACTTGGTGCATCCATAGGACTGAACGGCGAACTCAAAGGGGAACTCCTTGCTGAAGTCCATATCCAGCAGACTCACCCCTCGGATCGCCATTGGAGTCTCTTCGAGTGAACGAGTGTGTAGGCGGCGGCAGCAGTTCATTTTTCCAGCTCTTGGGGAAATGGATTCAACAGTAAGCTGAGTGTGTACAGGCGACAACAGTTAATACCCCTCCCTCGTCCGCTGCACGCCCGGCAGAAGATGCACCCTCGGCAACACGTCGGTTCATGAGCAGGTCTGTATTGGTACTGTAATAACAGGAGTTAGTGGTCACTTTACTTAAATTTAATTAGCTTTAATAGAAATTTTTACTTAAAACAAGCAATGCATTCGCTCGTTCTATCAGTGCCACAGGATCAACATGCACAAACATTAGAATTATTACTCAGGATGCACACGATCAACACATTTGTCGCACTTTCACAAAGATAATACTACCAAGTTTGAACTGTTTGTTATGGTTGTTGTCCTCTGCATCATCATGCCGTGTTTCCCAGCTTGCAAGATTCACAACCAACAAATAAGATCCAAATAATAAGTACAACACAGATGCCTACACATCTCATTGATTCCCATCTTGCAAGATTCAGAACCAACAAATAAGATCCAAATAATAAGTACAACAAAGATGCCTACACATCTCATTGATTCCCAGCTTGCAAGATTCAGAACCAACAAATAAGATTCAAATAATAAGTACAACAAAGATGCCTACACATCTCACTGATTCCCAGCTTTCAAGATTCAGAACCAACCGATTAGAGCCTTTTGATAAAGTGAATATCGGGATTAAATCCATCTTGGCTACCCATGTCATACAATCGAAGAACTTGGCGAATGCTCTTGACTGTCACAACATCTGTAGTTGAGTATTCCTGTTTGCACAGCATGTTTGCACAGCACAAACAAGGAGACAGGAGAGCATGATTTCGCTTTAATAGCGCCTCCTTGAACTCAACCTCCAGCTCTACTTGGATGAGGTCTGCCTGGAGTTCCATGATTCAATTCATGTGCCTTTTTCTGCAGTTCACCTGAAATGAAGCAAAGATTGCATCATTCAGCTAGCAAGAAGTACTTGCTCTTATGAGCTGGCAGGTTCTTCTTTAGTAGTTGCACTAAAATTGAGGAACATTAAGGTTGGCTGTCCGGCTCATGTAAGGTGCAACTATAATTTTCTTATCCTTTTGTGCAGTTCCACTAAAATAAAGTGCCATTGTGGTGACAGTGACGGCTCCATCTTGCAAAGGCTAATAAAATATTGCACGAGATTACCAGCAAAACTTGATGGAGATTTTGGAAACTCCAATCACCATTTTGTGCAGTTCCACCAAAATTGAGAGATGTTGCCCACGTGACATTTTAGTTGAACTGCACAAGACACTCATTCCAAAAAAAGTGTTTTGTGCAGTTCACCAAAAGGTCACAATAGCAACAAGGTGAAATGGATATCCCTATCTGCACAAAAAGATAGAAAGTAAACAGTTGCTTGTCAATAAGAATATACGAAACATATACAAAATGAAAAGAAGCATCTTAATTATGTTCATGGCAATCACGCAAGGACAATAGAAATTTTAAAACGTCAGCAATGCTTCATGTTACCAGAAGTATTACGATCAACAATGAGATTCCTCAAATATTGGATTACTTTAATGGTGGCATTGCTTGTTTACCAGACACAGTAAATCAACCGCAGCTAAAGAGTTGGTTTAAGGGCATGGGACCGTGGGGACACCAGGACACTCAGCAGCGTAAAGGAGCAACTTACTTATTATACTGGGGAAAACAGCAGGAGTGCCATTGTACTATGTGAGGGCAGCAAATGTAATCCTGGAGACCTTTTACTATATGAGGGCAGCAAATCTAATGCTGGAGACCTTTTACTATGTGAGGGCAGCAAATCTAATCCTGAGACCTTTTACTATGTGAGGGCAGCAAATCTAATCCTGGAGACCTTTTACTATGTGATGGCAGCAAATCTAATCCCGGACATACTCTGTTGACTTGTCCACCAACCGCCACTTTCTGTCCTTTTTTCAACCAATAATAGATATGTTCCTTATCCAGTTTGTATTGTGTTTTCCCATTATTTCCCTTTTCAACCAAGAGACCGGTTGGGTATCCGGTCTCTACTACTTTCACCATATTATTTCCTCTTTGAATCAAGTCCTAGATTCATGCTACAACTTTCCCCCCTTTCTTCGTTGTTTGAACAAAGCCCTAGATTCGAATGCATGAAGTAGCTTTACCTCTAATAATACTAAAAATTTAGGTGGCTTTGGAAGAGCTAATGGGAGTTGAAAAAGATGCACATGTAGACACGTGGGAAGCTGGGGCAGTAGAGCAAGGCCGCTTTCGAAGAACTTATACCTGAGGGTCGTCGGGATGTTGGCGGCGGCAGGTCGGATCTGCGGACAATACGACAGGGAGGAAGAAGGGTCGGAGGACCTCCCGAGCCGGCCATGTGTCAGAGAGAACAGCACGGGGAGAGGATCGGGTCGCTCCGTCAGCTGTGGGTTTCCTCCCTCGGCGGCGATGACCGCATGAATGATGCACCTTTTAGTCCTCTGCACACACCGGCCGAAGGGATCCGGCCGGATCTGTGACCAGCGGTGAGCAGAGAGAAAATGTCAAACAATGATGGAATACTACTACATTGGAGGAGTATTACAGTACGCTTCTGGCCATCTGACACCGATTGAACTGCTGCATGTCCACCGCGTGCGGGAGGGAGAGCGTGTAGCGAAAGCTTCTCCTAGTCTTGCCAGCCACCACGCTCATGGGCGAGGGAGGGACGCTCCTGTCTTTGCGTGTATGATAGGTGGGCCCTACAGGTGTGCGGCCAACCTGTCATACAGCCAAAGGCAGGTGCAGTTAAGTCCGCGAGGGAGAGGATAATCAAACTTCTCGTTGATGTACGAGTTGACGCGACACATCAAAGCACTGCACTCGATATATTTCAATAATTTGCGTGTGTGACTCCCAGATGTAGAGGCCGGGGGTCATCATCCTCCTTTTCGAGAAAAAAACAGACACGTGTGTGAGAGGACGAGTGCGTGCGTGCACCTCTTCTCTTCCTGTATAACGTACTACTAAACTCAGAGTACAAGTTTTTGTGGTGGCACGATGGTGCGTGCGAGAAGTCCCGAGAGATAGGTTTAATGCATTAATTGCAATGCATGCATGCATAAAGTACATGCATTGGTCAATTTTCTCTTAATACTTGCATGCAATGATTTAATGCACCTTGGAATCTGAACATGTGTTGGGGAGCAACCAAATTGAGCCTTATAAAATGGAAAAACTAAAATTTTGAGATAAGCCCTATAAAACCAGAAAGGAGGGAGTAGAAAAAGAAGTACTCCATCCAGGAATAGTGTCGCACTTCGAAACTAGAACCGTCAATAAATTTTGAGCTTGCGTCTCGTCACATTCCAAATTAATCCACGCTATATTGAATTGCAAACTTGTTCACACCGATCACAACCTAAACGGTTTCCCAGTTAGGAGTGTATTAGTACTCAGTTATAAATACTAGTATGCCAAGATAACTGCACATTCCTCCTCAACTCCTCATCCACAAAAACAAACAAGTCATTCAGCATCCTTCCCTTGCGTCTGCCATGGCTAGCGTGAGTTCTGGGTCGAGAGATTGCCACCAGGGAGAGGCAAGCATGGAAGCGGAAGCACGAGAGATGTCCCGCCTCGCTGCGAGAGCAGCCGACATGTCCCACCGCGCGGAAGTAGCAGCACAGAGGTCCCACCGCGCCGCTGAAGCAGCACGGAGGTCCCGCCGCACCGCTGAAGCAACACGGAGGACTCGCCGGGCCGTCGATGCAGCAGACTGGTCCGGCCGCGCCGCGGAAGCAGCAGAGATGTCCCGCCGTGCCGCGGTGGCCTGGGAAAATTTCTCGCGGGCAGACGACGACTGTTACAGGCGCATGCATGCGATCGTCCATAGCCAGATGGATCAGATCTTCGGCTCGGCGAGGTTGTAAGACAACATGATAGACTCGTTTGAACAGGCTACCCGCGTCATCCGGCAACTAAGGGAGGGCAATGAGAGGCTCCGGGCCAAGCATGACCTGCTGAGGGAGAAGATCGACCAAAGTGCAGACCTGCGGGAGGAGACCAGTGCCTTGTTGAAGAAACTTATGGACGAGAATGACATGCTCCGCAACGAGCGCCAAAGGCTGGTGGAGGAATCCATGGATGTTCTCAAGCAGCGCCTTGAGGACACGAAAGAGCTCATCGCCGCTCACCGCGGAGACTAGTTTCCTGGTTTCTTTTGATGTAATAATCGGTTTAGGATGTGGATTGTGTTGTCGGTTGTGAAATGTTGGGTTCTAGCGCGGATGTTTGGCCTTTGTTGGCCTCTTAGGATGTTGCGATTTCAATCTGGTAGCTTTTAGTCCTTCATGTTAGGCTGGAGTTGTGCTGAACTTCTTGTGAATTGTGGTGGTTTTCAGTAATGAAAATCGGAAGGGGCAAGCCCTTCTTTGATCAAAAAAAAATTTAATCGTCCTTATATATTCATCAGTCTTGCTATAAGTCGCAGTAGATGCTATATAGGTCCGTCGGATCTTACATCAAGATTCGTGCTTTCAGATTTTCTTTTTCCTCTCTTAAATCTCAGTCGAGTGAGACATAGCCACGCCATTAAATAGAGGCTCGGGTGCCATTAATGGAGACCTTGGGAGAGAGGTGGACGGCAGATGGAGGTCAAAGGGCTCTCCTCCCAATAAGCATGCGTAGGGGTCTGATCGCACGCCTCTCGTACTCAAATAGCTACCCTGCACGATGCCTCCTAGCTAATAAATAATGGGGACGTGTGGCGGCACGTAAATGGTACTAGTAAGTAGAACGCCCACGGTTTCAATAATACTTATGTTTCTGATTGTAACGTGACAACACTTGTTCCAAAATGACTTTGTTGATTGTTAATGTGTGTGCCTTCGCAAATCGGACTGCAAATTTACCACAGTATGTTGGTGCCATGTCATGGCACCAAGCCAAGTTTCATTATTTTCATGCGTGTTTTGGATATACAGGAATTAAAAAACTAAGTTTCTCAATGTTTCCAACCCAGCCACGAATCCCAGAATTTTGAATTTCATTCCCATTTCTTGCATGGAACCTAGAAATTTACCCAAGGACACACATGTGATTTTTCAACCAACTTTGGTGCACTGGAACATGTGCTTGTATTTCAAATTTGAATTATGCACACAAAGGTGACACATTCCCTCCCAGAACCACGAGCCTTCTTGAGAGAAGCTCCGATTTGCAAGAAGCTTATACCAAAATTTGTTCCTATTCGGCCAATTTTTTTACCACGGCATGGTACTACCATAACATGACACCATGCCAAGTGTCATGATTTTAAAACCAAGTTTCTCAATGTTCTCGACCGAGCCACGATGCCCAGATGTTTAAATTTTATTCTCATTTTTCGCATGGGACCTACTCCCTCCTTCCATCTATATAGGGCCTAACGTGTTTTTCAAGACAGCCTTTGACTATTGACAAGATTAATAGCACATGAGATGTATACTATGTAAATTATATTATTGGAAGCTCCTTTGACATACAAAATTGAAGGTATGCTTTGTGTAAGTTGCATGTCATATATTATTTCTCTAATGTTTGGCCAAAGTTAGCCTCGAAAAACACATTAGGACCTATATAGATGGAAGGAGGGAGTAGAAATTCACCCGAGGACACAAATGTGATTTTTCAACCAACTTTGGTGCACGGGAGCATGTGCTTGTAGTTCAAATTTGAATTATGCACATTAAATGACCAAAAACTCAATTAATGTGTAAATAAGGCCAAACGAAGCCGGAATAATTCCAAAATTTAAGAGGGCACTCATGTAGTTCTATGTTGCCTTTGTAAATAAACTCAAGGGGGACAACGTATATCGTTTCGCACTCAAAGGTGGCACGTTCCCTCTTAGAACCACGAGCCTTCTTGAGAGAAGCTTCGGTTTGCAAAAGCTTATACCAAAATATGTTCCTATTCGGCCAATTTTTTTACCACAACATGGTAGTACCATGACATGACATCCATGCCAAGTTCCATGATTTTCAGACGTGTTTGGATTTACAAGAATTTTAAAACCAAGTTTCTCAATGTTCTCGTCCAAGCCACGATGCCCAGATGTTTTAATTTTATTCTCATTTCTTGCATGGGACCTAGAAATTCACCCGAGGACACAAATGTGATTTTCAACCAACTTTGATGCACGAGAGCATGTGCTTGTAGTTCAAATTTGACTTATGCACATTAAATGACCAGAAACTCAATTAATGTATAAAAAACGACAAACGAACCTAGAATAATTCAAAAATTTAACAGGGCACTAATGTAGTTCTATGTTGCCTTTGTTAAGAAACTCAAGGGGGGCAGCGTATATCGTTTCACACTCAAAGGTGGCACGTTCCCTCCTAGAACCACGAGCTTCCAAATCGGCCCAATTTTTTACCACAACATGTTAGTGCCATGACATGACACCATGCCAAGTTTCATGATTTCCAGGCGAGTTTTGGATTTACATGAATTTAAAATCAAAGTTTCTTGATGTTCTCGGTCGAGTCATGACGCCCAGATGTTTGAATTTCATTCTCATTTCTTCCATGGGACCTAGAAATTCAACCAAGTACACACATGTGATTTTTCAACCCACTTTGGTGCACCGGAGCATGTGCATGCAATTCATATTTAGATTATGCACATTAAAAGTCCAAAAACTCAATTAATGTATAAAAAGGCCAAATGAACCCGAAATAATTCCAAAATTTAACAGGGCACTCATATAGTTCTATGTTGCCTCTGTAAATAAAATCAGGGGGAGGCAGCCTATATCGTTTCGCACACAAAGGTGACACGTTCCCTCTCGGAACCACGAGGCTTGTTGAGAGAATCTCCGGTTTTGCAAGAGGCTTATACCAAAACTTGTCCCAATTCAGCCAAAAATTATACGTATGAAAACAGTGTTTAGATCATCCCAAACATCTCGCTACCTAGACCAATAATGTACTATGATTTGAATTCAACATAAAATGGATACAAATATTTGAATTGGAGAGCGTATGGTACATGTACTTCATAGTGAAATATGATTACTGCTATATGTATGTTTTTTGTTATCAAGATAATATTTAAATTATTGTATAACTTGACAACAATCGTATTCAAATAAGGAAAATTGATTCAAATTTAGTCCATATGGTAGACGACAATATATATGTTCACATGGTGGAGTAAAATGTTCATATATGATGGAAGATCAAAATGTACGACTACATCAATTATAAACCGCAAGGTCACTTAACGATATATTCGAATTCAACATAACGTGGATTCAAAAATTGAAATTCGAGATCATGGCATTTGTAATCATATAAAAAGGGACATTACTCTTTCTTTGGCGGGAATTGATTTGTTTTTTGTTGTTGTTGAGGGAAGTGCGAATCGATTTGGTACTGTGCAGGGTAATCTTGTTCTCCCGATTTCTTTTACATTTTTCTTGTAGTTTTTTCAATGGCATCTATAGCAATATAGTAAAAGGAGGCATGACTCTCTTGTGCCTTGTATGAATTTTTTTTACACGTTAAGTTTGTTCTGCCGAACAAGGAATCCGCACCTTGTTATCCCGAAATTTTCAAGCTCGAGTATCTTTTGTCTCATCTGCTTTGAAACTCCCGCTTCTTCAACCCGCGTCGCGCCTTGTTATCCCGAAATTTGGACGCGTGCGAGAACTCCCTCCTCATCCGAAATCGCTCCCGCAACCCAGACACGTGAAATCCCCCTTCTACCCCTCAACCAGAAATGAAGCTCCATGTCGCAGTGTCAAAACCGGTGGGGGTACGCTGGTAACTTACCCTACATTTCGGACAAGCGTGTCCCTAAGCTTGGCTCCCCCCTCCCCCTTTGCCCCCCATTCGTACACCGAGGCCGCCAAAACACGCGAAACCCCACGCTCCTCCGTCGGCCTCCCGACAGCCGCCCAGCCGAAGACTCTTCCCCGACTACGTCGTCCACCGCAATAGCTCGCCGTCCCTCATCCACCGCACCGGATGAGGATCCGTTGTCGATCTCGTCGTCCCGCCGGATCAGCCGCCCCGTTCTCCACCTCCAAGGAGCTGCCCCGACGTTCGCCTCATCTATTGCGCCACCTCAATCCCCATAGCGCCGTCTTGACCTGCCCCACCGGAACCGCAGCACCCTCACCAATTCCTCCGATGAAGCCGAGGCCAACTCGGCGCCACCAAGGAGGTTCTGCACTCACCGACGCATCTTATCTTTCATTTGATCTCACGGGGCTGCCGGTGCTTGGTACCGAGCAGACATGGCGTGTCTCCATCGAGGGCGCCATCGCCGGCCACATCATCCATGACGTCTCTCCCCCATGTCGTTGCTTCCTCGGTGACGACTTCCACAACGGCACTAGCTGCAGCTGCTCCGGCTCTCGCTCGCGTTGCGGCTCTATTCTTGCTGTCGGTCGTGCTGCTGCACTGTTCCTGCTTTCATTCATGCTGCTGCTCTGCTCTTGCTCTCGCTTGCGCTGCTGCTACTGCACGACCTCCGGCAGCTACAGGAGTTGCTGCTTTAGCACTTGCTCGCGGTGCTACTGCATGACTTGCTCTCTGCTAATGCGTTCCCTGCTCGAGCGTCTGCTGATTTATATCACTGCTTCTCTGCTACTAGTGCTTGAACGCCCTAAACATCTATTGCAATGCTCTGTTACTAGTTCAACAAGTTTCGATAGTAAAATTCAGTTTCGACTGTGAAGTTCATTTTCTTCAGTTAAGTTCAGAGTGAAGAGTACTTACAACACCTGTAGGAGCAGCCGTGGCGCGGCTGATGCGTTTTACATCTAGCACTTTTTGGTGATGTATTTTACATCATCTATTGCAGATAGATTTTAGGGTTCCACTTCAGATTAACGTTGTTTGTCTTGTCATGCTTCAGCCTCGTCGCCGTACACCTTAGATGGAGCTGCTCCAACAAAGGAATCGTCCATCACAGCGGAGCAGTACCCTCGGCGCCATTTCCAGAGGCCTCGGATCTTCTTCCCCGCCCCCGACAGTCACACCAGCATCATCACCATCCTCCACGTCCAACCCAATGATGCTAAGGTCCACAAGGCTATGCCAAAGAGGTTGTACACTCGTCGCTTCACTTTGTTTCTCCATTCCTCTGTTCTTCCAATTCATGTGAGCCAAACACCCAGGTTGACTGAAATCCTATGTTTCCAAATGCTCTGTTTTGCACGTGCATTCCTATCCTATTCCTGTGTTTTTCCTGTCCCTGCATTTATAGAATCCTCCAATTCTAAGGAGCCCTTACAGATTTACTTCATTTTCAGATAGGCGTCAAAGAAAACTCTGTGTGTTATGTGCTGCTCCTGCCGTGCCGTCATCCACCCCACCTGTGGTGCACCATCGACAGAAGCTCACTGCAGCAGAGATCCCCCCTGCAAACTTCCTTTCGCCGCCTCAGATCATCTTCCCCGTTTCCGGCAGCCACGCCAACTGCATTACCATCATCGACTGAGCAGATGAACCTGAGGACTACATAGTTCAGGAAGAGAGGTCACAGTCTTTCGTGTTTGCTTACATTATACATCGGTTATTATTACCTGCTACTTTATCGTTCAATCTTGAGTTTTGAATTGCCCATGGGTCTCATATCGAGCCAGCAACGAATAGTATCTGTCTACTATCTGGTTCATCTGGGGTCTTCTATGTGGTTCATGTTGGGTGGGCAACAAACAATAGATGATCCATTGTCTATCTTTTTAAACTGAAGCTATAATCTACTTGCTATCATTAGTTTTGGATCCATCCACTCATTTGCTACCATCAGTCTTGATTTTTGCATGCACCCCTTAGGCCTTACAAAATCTAACTATTTTTTATTATGCATGTCAGATATTGTACACAATCGTACTGAACATGTGGAGAAAAAGAGAAGACCGTTGTGTGCGAGTATAATGTCATGTAGACGCCGCTCCATGGTGGGCGAAGTGCCCCCCCCCCTCCTGCATTTCCAGATTGTATTCCAGAGGAAGATAACTGTTCAAATGGAGATTCAGAAGGAGCCAACCACGCCTGTTTACCACCTGAGGTGTTTGCTCTAACCTGGCATGCTGATGTTGGTCATATCATGCATATGGCGCCTTGCATTGCTTACATTATACATCTTATATGTCATCAGCTTAGTTTAGATTTTCTTTGTGTGAATGCCACCTGTTTGGTTTCTATATCATACTCCCACCATTCCTAAATATTTATCTTTTTAGAGATTTCAACAAGTGACTACATACGGAACAAAATGAGTGAATCTACACTCTAAAATATGTCTATATACATCCGTATGTGGTAGTACATTTGAAATCTCTAAAAAGACAAATATTTAGGAATGGAGGGAGTATATGGGAATTATGCAATGCCATCTTCTTTAGCCAGGCATCATATACGTGAATCATGCAATGCCATCCTGTTTAGCCATTCATCGTATATGTGAATTGTATCGTGCTATATTTTTTCCATAATGTATTCCATTTGTCAACAATGTTTATACATTCATCTACTCTTCCTGTGCATCCGCCATTTGAGTCGGTCATGGGAAAATCTGGAGTGAAAACAAGGTCTTCTGAGCAGTCAGTGCTACCTGTCGATGCAGATTTCTTGCTGGTTACAGATAGCTCCTCCGAGGAGGATACAGAGAGAGATGACCAGTCGTATCCCCCCGCCCCTCGAGGTGCATGCTCTAACTTGGCTGGGTTATATTGCTCATATCATGCATATGGTGTCTTGCATTGTCATGCCATCTTCTTAGATTAGACATGCTTTGTGTGAATGCCTCATGTTTGCTTTCTATATCAGATATGTGAATTATGCAATGCCATGTTTTTCAGCCAGTTATCATATATGTGAATTATGCACCGCCATGGAGCGAGGCATCATATATGTGAATTATCTCATGCCAACTTTTTTTTCATTACGTATTCCATTTGTCGATAATCTGTCTATATTGAACTACTCTTCATGTGTATCAGCCATTTGATCTAGTTATGGAAAAATCTGGAGTGAAAACAAGGTCTTCAGAGCAGGCAATGGTACCTGTTGAAGCATATATCTCGATGGTTACAGGGAGCTCCTCAGAGGAGGATTCAGAGACAGATGGCCAGTCCTATATCCCACCTGAGGTGTATGTTCTAAGTTGCAATGTTTATATTTCACATATGATGCATATGGTGTCTTGCATTGCGTAGTTTAGACATCATATGCACAATATTGAATTCTATCTGCTTAGTTTAGAGATCATACATGTGAGTGCCAGCTGCTTAGTATATGAATCAATTATGTCAATTATATCATGCCATCCTGTATACTTAGACAACATGTATGTGAATTATTTCATCCCAACCTATTTTAGAAAGACGTCATATAGTTTTGTCATGTCATCCTGTTTCGGTACTCATCATATGTTGAATTATGCCATTGTATCCTGTTAAGTTATCCATCATATATCCGTAACTGTGTCATGCTATCCTGTTTAGTTAGGCATCATATATGTGAAATTGTGCCATGCTGTCCTGTTTGGTTAGACAACATATATGTGAATTACCACATCTGTCTATCATACAATGTCTGTACGTTCAATTTCTTTTCTTGTTTATCAGCCATTTGAATTGGAGGGGGTGATGGCAGTATCTAAGGGAGCAAAAACCCGTTCTTCACAAAAGACAGTGCTACCCGTCGATGCAGATAGAACCATGGTTGTGCTGGCCCACAAACTAGCCCCACCACACATAATCGAGACTCTTCCAGATTGCACACTTACACCGTTGGGCAGAGAACCAGCTACAACCCATCTAACCACAACCCCAGTGGATAGTAACCCACTTATAGTTGACAAAGCACCATGCCCACCATAGAGTACCCCACACGAGCAGTTTGTAAAGCTACTGCAGTGCCCAAAGCACGAAGACCACCACAACTAACCCAAACTCCACGTTTAAAGCAGAAGAGCAACTGTGCTCAGGTCAGATTCCATAGCTATGGCCCATACTCCTTTGTTGTTGCATCACTGTATTTACTCATACCAACTACTTTTGAATTTGAAGGATCCAATTGAAACTCCAATGGCGCAACAGGTATGTTTTAAACCTATTTCTTTAACTGGATTGCTGTTCTAACTTCTTGCTCTATGTTGATTTCAGTTTAAGTTGTATAAATAGTTATGTTCTCATGTGATGCACATTACAAGTGCTGCCAATGCTGTGTAGTTTATCACACTTATATTCTGTCTATGCTGTTGTGTCTTAAAAATATTTGAGTTGAATTGTGTCTCTATCTTGGTTAGGGAACATAAACTAGAATGATATGGACAATACAGTGACCATAGTACATATATATATGTTTGTTTCATGCTATTATCCTGTCCACCTTACTACTGAACCGGTTTACCAAAATGAGTTTTGTATACTACAAGCTAAACCTGTGATGTGTCTGCTTGTTTCTCTTGTAGTATGCAAATAGAATATTGGAGAATAGCACCCCACTATGCAATGGTAGAGAAAGTAATGCAGATAAGGTTCAAGATAGTGAGACAACCCTGTTGGTCTCCAAGAAAGGTGATAAAAACGATCTTGTAGACAGTGAGAAAACCCAACAGTCCTGCGTTGATGTAGTGTTCGAGTTACTGGCCAGTACCGCTGGCACAAGCTCTTCGAACTCGCTGCCTGAATCACTTCGGCTTCTTCAGTCTCAGCTACAAGCTGAAAGGCATCAGTCAGCTGTGCTGCGGCAAGAAGCGAAAGAAAGGACTGAGGAAGTCCCTGCAGAATTCAGATGCGTACTTTCTTGTGCAACAACAAGCGCTGGAGGATTTAAGCGCCAAACAAGAGAAAGTTAATAAGCTTGCTAAGCATCTTGGCAGCATTATGGGTACCCAGGATATTTTTTTGAACTCTTCTGGAGTGGTTTCAGTTCTGGACTTGTTTTGCTGCGGCGTTTATATGCTGCTTTATTCCCTATATTTGCACTGGTGGCGAACTTTGATGCCCAGTGGATGTAATATGTGTAATAGCCGTGATATCCTAGCATAAGTTGCTTGCTTATTTATTTCCTTCTTGTCTTGTTTATTTGTTTGCTTGTAGTCAGTGCAGTTCTTTTTCCACGGTTTGCTAGTGGCTGCAATAACCTATTTTCTAAAACTAGGCCACAATAACCATGGGCTAATATTTACTGTAGTGACACTAGGCCTCCTACGGGCCATAGAAACAGTGGGCCTTCTATGGGCCGTAGAAACAGTAGGCCTTCTACAGGCCGTAGAAACAATGGGCTTTCTACGGGCTGTAGAAACAATGGGCCTTATACGGGCCGTATGATCGATTGGCCAAACATGGACTAATAACAGGCCGCATTATGGCCGTAAACGGGCTAGAGTTGGAATCGTTCGTTCATGGCCGACCATAACGGGCCATCGTTAATAGGACGGATTTGATGACGCTACGAAAATAGCCCAACGTATTAACGGACCATAAACGGGCTGACTGTAACCACAGGTTGAATTTGGCCCACAAGCAGAAAATGACAGTAACAGGCCGTAAGTAAACGAATGCTGGAAATGAGCCCAAGAATAAATGGGCTCTGAGAAGGCCGAAAGATAACATGGGCTGGAAACGGCCCAACGGAATAACGGGCCGTTAATGGGTATAAAGTGATACACTGTTCATTATGGGCCAGTTTCACCACGGGTCGTTAATGGGTGTAAAGTGATACACTATTCATTACGGGCCAGTTTCACCACGGGCCGTTAATAGGACAAGAGTTACATAGGGCCTCATATGGGCCAAAGACGTCATGGGCCATACATGGGCCAGAAGTGAAAACGGGCTGGAATCATATTGGATGGCCCAGATGACACTACTGGGCCTAATTCGGATAGGGCGTAATGGGCCTTGGGTTAGCGGGCTGTAAATGGGCTATATGCGAACAGGCCGTTAACAGGCTTTCCATGGGCCGGCCCGCCACCTTTTGACCAAGTCAAACGGGCTGGCCTTTTCACAGGAATGAGCATCTGTTGGGGCATGCCACGTGTTGACGTATCATAGGCGCCTTCTGTCCAATGAGTGGATGACATCTGTCCCAACGATGAGCCGACACGTGTTTCCTCCAGCCAATGATGATTTTATACGTGGAAAATCCCCATTGGTTGGGGCTGTTAACGGGTTATCGGATCCAAAACCCGACCCAATAGCTTAACGGCGTTCCGTTACGGTGGATGCCACGTGTCGGTCACCCTTGACGAAAGCACTTCGGTGACGTGCGATTTATCATCATGGAAGTGCACACTTCCATGATGATAATTTTGGTAATGTCATGGAACACTTCTACGACAGCACAGGTATGACTATCTTGATTCTGTCATAAAATCGTCATGGATGTACATGCATGACAAAAAACGCGACCTACTGTGACAAACACGTATCATCACGGAAGTGTATTTTTTGTAGTGATGGTGGCTGTTTTGAGGAAGGTATATGGTACCGACGAAAGTTGCGCGGCACAAGAGAGGCTAGCAATGGTGGAAGGGTGAGAGTGTGTATAACCCATGGACTCAACATTAGTCATAAAGAACTCACATACTTATTGCAAAAATCTATTAGTCATCAAAACGAAGTACTACGCGCATGCTCCTAGGGGGGTAGATTGGTAGGAAAAGACCATTGCTCGTCCCCGACCACCACTCATAAGGAAGAAAATCAATAAATAAATCATGCTCCGACTTCATCACATAGCGGTTCACCATACGTGCATGCTACGGGAATCACAAACTTTAACACAAGTATTTATACAATCCACAATTAATCACTAGCATGACTCTAGTATCACCATATTTATACCTCAAAACAATCAAAAGGAATTAAACTTCTCATAGTATTCAATGCACTTTAATATGAAAGTTTTTATTATATCCCTCTTGGATGCCCATCATATTAGGACTAAATTCACAACCGAAGCAAATTACCATGATATTTAAGACCCTAAAAATGATATAAGTGAAGCATGAGAGTTCAACAATTTCTTCAAAATAAAACTACCGTCGTGCTCTAAAAAGATAGAAGTGAAGCACTAGAGCAAATGACAAACTACTCCAAAAGATATAAGTGAAGATCGATGAGTAGTTCAATAATTATGTAACTATGTGAAGACTCCTCGTAAATAAATTCAGATCTTAAATACCTTATTCAAACAGCAAGCAAGTCCTAATAAAAAATGACGCCCCAAGCAAAACACATATCATGTGGTTAATAAAAATATAGCTCCAAGTAATGTTACCGATGGATTGAGACGAAAGAGGGGATACCATCTGGGGCATCCCCAAGCTTAGATGCTTAGTTATCCTTGAATATTACCATGGGGTGCCTTGGGCATCACCAAGCTTAGGCTCTTTCCACTCCTTATTCCGTTGTCCATCGAATCTTTACCCAAAACTTGAAAACTTCACAACACAAAACTCAACAGAAAACTCGTGAGCTCCGTTAGTATAAGAAAATAAATCACCACTTTTGGTACTGTTGCGAACTGATTATTTATTTATATTGGTGTAATATCTACTATATTCCTACTTCTCCATGGTTCATACCCTCCGATACTACTCATAGATTCATCAAAATAAGCAAACAACACATAGAAAACAGAATCTGTCAAAAACAGAACAGTCTGTAGTTATCTGTAACTCCCGAATACTTCTGTAACACCAAAAATTCTGAAAAATTAGGAAAGCTTATAAAATTTGTATATAAATAAATTGTTAACAAATCAGGAATTTATTGCACTCCAGCAGACCAGATCAATTCTGTTTCTGGGCGCAAAAGTTTCTGTTTTCTCACAGAATCAAATCAACTATCATCCACACTATCCCAAAGGCTTTACTTGACACTTTATTGAAACAAAAGCTATAAAAAGGATTACTATAGTAGCCTAATCTTGTGAACACTCAAAAACAGTAGGGGTAAATATTGGGTTGACTCCCAACAAGCGCTTTTCTTTAATGCCTTTTTAGCTAGGCATGATGATTTCAATGATGCTCACATACAAGATAAGAGTTGAAGCATAATAGGAGCATCATGAAGCATATGACAAGAACATTTAAGTCTAACCCATTTCCTATGCATAGGTATTTTGTGAGCAAAAAACTTATGGGAACAAGAATCAACTTTCATGGGAAGGTAAAGCAAGCATAACTTCAAGATTTTCAACACATAGAGAGGGAACTTGATATTATTGCAATATGTAAAAGCATATGTTCCTCTCTCATAATAATTTTAAGTAGCATAATGAATGAATTCAAAAATATAGCTATCACATAAAGCATTACTTTCATGATTCATAAGCATAGAAAATTTACAACTCTCCACATAAGCAAATTTCTTCACATACGGAATAGTGGAAGAAATTCAACAAAATAACTATCATGGGATTGAAAATTAAAATCTAGATGAAATGTTTCATGGTTATAATTATTCTTTATAGCATACATGTAATCACAATAATCATCATAGATAGGACGCATTCTATCATCATAATGAATTTTCTCATCAAAACTTGGGGGACAAAAATGTCATCTTCATCAAACATAGCATCCCCAAGCTTGTGGCTTTGCATATCATTAGCATCATGGATATTCAAAGAGTTCAAACTAATAACATTGCAATCATGCTCATCATTCAAAGATTTAGTGCCAAACATTTTAATGCATTCTTCTTCTAACAGTTTGGCACAATTATTGGAATCCTTATTTTCACGAAAGACGTTAAAAAGATGAAGCATATGAGGCAACCTCAATTCCATTTTTTGTAGTTTTCTTTTATAGACTAAACTAGTGATAAAACAAGAAACTAAAAGATTCGATTGCAAGATCTAAATATATACTTGTTGGGGAACATAGTAATTCAAAAAAATTCCTACGATCATGCAAGATCTATCGAGGAGAAGCATAGCAACGAGACGGGAGAGTGTGTCCACGTACCCTCGTAGACTGAAAGCGGAAGCGTTATGTAACGCGGTTGATGTAGTCGAACGTCTTCACGATCCAACCGATCCAAGTACTGAACGTACGACACCTCTGTGTTCAGCACACGTTCAGCACGATGATGTCCCTCGAGCTCTTGATCCAATAGAGGGTCGAGGGAGAATTCCGTCAGCACGACGGCATGGCGATACTACCTCTTGAGCATTGCGTTGGTTTTCCCCGAAGAGGAAGGGATGATGCAGTAAAGTAGCGTAAGTATTTCCCTCAGTTTTTGAGAACCAAGGTATCAATCCAGTAGGAGGCTACGCTCGAGTCCCTCGTACCTGCACAAAACAAATAAATCCTCGCAACCAACGCGAATAGGGGTTGTCAATCCCTACACGGCCACTTACGAGAGTGAGATCTGATAGATATGATAAGATAATATTTTTTGTATTTTGTGATAAAGATGCAAAGTAAAATAAAAGCAAAGGAAATAACTAAGTAGTAGGAGATTAATATGATAAAGATAGACCCGGGGGCCATAGGTTTCACTAGTGGCTTCTCTCGAGAGCATAAGTATTCTATGGTAGATGAACAAATTACTGTTGAGAAATTGACATAATTGAGCATAGTTATGAGACTATCTAGGTATGATCATGTATATAGGCATCACGTCCGAGACAAGTAGACCGACTCCTACCTGCATCTACTACTATTACTCCACTCATCGACCGCTATCCAGCATGCATCTAGAGTATTAAGTTAATGAAAACAGAGTAACGCCTTAAGCAAGATGACATGATGTAGAGGGATAACCTCATGCAATATGATGAAAACCCCATCTTGTTATCCTCGATGGCAACAATACAATACGTGCCTTGCTGCCCCTACTGTCACTGGAAAGGACACTGCAAGATTGAACCCAAAGCTAAGCACTTCTCCCATTGCAAGAAAGATCAATCTAGTAGGCCAAACCAAACTGATAATTCGAAGAGACTTGCAAAGATAACCAATCATACATAAAAGAATTCAGAGAAGATGCAAATATTGTTCATAGATAGACTTGATCATAAACCCACAATTCATCGGTCTCAACAAACACACCGCAAAAAGAAGATTACATCGAATAGATCTCCACAAGAGAGGGGGAGAACATTGTATTGAGATCCAAAAACAGAGAAGAAGCCATCTAGCTACTAGCTATGGACCCGTAGGTCTGAGGTGAACTACTCACACTTCATCGGAGGGGCTATGGTGTTGATGTAGAAGCCCTCTGTGATCGATGCCCCCTCCGGCGGAGCTCCGGAACAGGCCCCAAGATGGGATCTCGTGGATACAGAAAGTTACGGCGGTGGAATTAGGGTTTTGGCTACGTCTTTGATCGTTTGGGGGTACGTAGGTATATATAGGGGCCCACGAGGGTGGAGGGCGCGCCTGGGGGGGGGGGGGGGGGGGGGGCCGGGGGGGGGGGGGGGTAGGCGCGCCCCCTACCTCGTGGCCTCCTCTTTCGTGTCTTGACATAGGGTCCAAGTCTCCTGGGTCTTGTTCGTTGAGAAAATCATGTTCCCGAAGGTTTCATTCCGTTTGGACTCCGTTTGATATTCCTTTTCTTCGAAACCCTAAAACAGGAAAAAAACAACAATTCTGGGCTGGACCTCCGGTTAATAGGTTAGTCCCAAAAATAATATAAAAGTGGATAATAAAGCCCAATAATGTCCAAAACAGTAGATAATATAGCATGGAGCAATCAAAAATTATAGATACGTTGGAGACATATCAAGCATCCCCAAGCTAAATTCCTGCTCGTCCTCGAGTAGGTAAATGATAAAAACAGAATTTTTGATGCGGAGTGCTACTTGGCATAATTTTAATGTAATTCTTCTTAATTGTGGTATGAATATTCAGATCCGAAAGATTCAAGACAAAATTTCATATTGACATAGAAATAATAATACTTCAAGCATACTAATAAAGCAATTATGTCTTCTCAAAATAACATGGCCAAAGAAATTTCATACCTACAAAATCATATAGTTTAGTCATGCTCCATTTTTGTCACACAAGAATGCTCTCATCATGCACAACCCCGATGACAAGCCAAGCAATTGTTTCATACTTTAGTAATCTAAAACCTATAAACTTTCATGCAATATATGAGCGCGAGCCATGGACATAGCACTATGGGTGGAATAGAATATAATGAGGGGGGTTATGTGGAGAAGACAAAAAAGGAGAAGGTCTCACATCAACGAGGCTAATCAATGGGCTATGGAGATGCCCACTGATTGATGTTAATGGAAGGAGTAGGGATTGCCATGCAACAGATGCACTAGAGATATAAATGTATGAAAGCTCAACAAAAGAAACTAAGTGGGTGTGCAACCAACTTGCTTGCTCACGAAGACCTAGGGGACTTGAGGAGGCCCATTGTTCGAATATACAAGCCAAGTTCTATAATGAAAATTCCCACTAGTATATAAAAGTGACAAAACAAGAGACTCTCTATCATGAAGATTACGGTGCTACTTTGAAGCACAAGTGTGGCAAAGGATAGTAACATTGTCCCTTCTCTATTTTTCTCTCATTTTTCATCATTTTTTTATTTGGCCTTTCTCCTTTTTTTCCTCACTTGGGACAATGCTCTAAAAAATGATGATCATCACACTTCTATTTATTTACAACTCAATGATTATAACTCGATACTAGAACAAAAGATGACTCTATCTGAATGCCTCCGGCGGTGTACCGAGATATGCAATGGACCAAGAGTGACATGTATGAAAGAATTATGAACGATGGCTTTGCCACAAATACTATGTCAACTACATGATCATGCTAAGCAATATTACAATAATGAATGTGTCATGATAAACGGAATGGTGGAAAGTTGCATGGCTATATATCTCGGAATGGCTATGGAAATGCCATAATAGGTAGGTATGGTGGCTGTTTTGAGGAAGATATAAGGAGGTTTATGTGTGAAAGAGCGTATCATATCACAGGGTTTGGATGCACTGGCGAAGTTTGCGCCAACTCTCAATGTGAGAAAGGGCAGTGCACGGTACCGAAGAGGCTAGCAAGGATGGAAGGGTGAGAGTGCGTATAATCCATGGACTCAAATTAGTCATAAAGAACTCACATACTTATGGCAAAAATCTACAAGTCATCAAAAACCTCGGCACTACATGCATGCTCCTAGGGGGATAGATTGGTAGGAAAAGACCATCGCTCGTCCCCGACCGCCACTCATAAGGAGGACAATCAAATAACACCTCATGTTTTAAATTTGTTACATAACATTTACCATACGTGCATGCTATGGGACTTGCAAACTTCAACACAAGAATTTCTCAATTTCACAGCTACTCAACTAGCACGACTTTGATATTATTACCTCCATATCTCAAAACAATCATCAAGCATCAAACTTCTCCTAGTATTCAAAACACTCATAAGAAAATTTTACTAATCTTGAATACCTAGCATAATAGGATTTTAAGTAAATTACCATGCTATTTAATACTCTCAAAATAATTTGAGTGAAGCATGAGAGATCAATAGTTTCTATAAAACAAATCCACCACCGTGCTCTAAAAGATATAAGTGAAGTACTAGAGCAAAACTATATAACTCAAAAGATATAAGCAAAGCACATAGAGTATTCTGACAAATTCCAAATCATGTATGGCTCTCTCGAAAGGTGTGTACAGAAAGGATGATTGTGGTAAACTAAAAATTAAAGACTCAAATCATACAAGATGCTACAAGCAAAACACATATCATGTGGCGAATAAAAATATAGCTCCAAGTAAAGTAACCGATAGAAGTAGACGAAAGAGGGGATGCCTTCCGGGGCATCACCAAGCTTTGGCTTTTAGGTGTCCTTAGATTATCTTGGGGGTGCCATTGTCATCCCCAAGCTTAGTCTCTTGCCACTCCTTGTTCCATAATCCATCAAATCTTTACCCAAAACTTGAAAACTTCACAACACAAAACTCAAAGTAGAAAATCTTGTGAGCTCCGTTAGCGAAAGAAAACAAAAGACCACTTCAAGGTACTGTAATGAACTCATTATTTATTTATATTGGTGTTAAACCTACTGTATTCCAACTTCTCTATGGTTTATAAACTATTTTACTAGCCATAGATTCATCAAAATAAGCAAACAACACACGAAAAACAGAATCTGTCAAAAACAGAACATACTGTAGTAATCTGTAGCTAGTGCAAGATCTGGAACCCCAAAAATTCTAAAATAAATTTATGGACGTGAGGAATTTATCTATTAATCATATGCAAAAAGAATTAACTAAATAGCACTTTCCAAATAAAAATGGCAGCAGTTCTTGTGAGCACTAAAGTTTCTGTTTTTTACAGCAAGTTTAACAAGACTTTCCCCAAGTCTTCCCAACGGTTCTACTTGGCACAAATACTAATTAAACACAAAAAACACAACCAAAATGGAGGCTAGATAAATTATTTATTACTAAATAGGAGCAAAAATCAAGGAATAAAAATAAAATTGGGTTGCCTCCCAACAAGCGCTATCGTTTAACGCCCCTAGCTAGGCATAACAAGCAAGGATAGATCTAGGTATTGCCATAATAATAAGATAGATCATTAAAACTCATTTCATATTCTCTATGTTCGGCGGCAAGATTTCTTTGAGGCAAGCAAAAGTAATAAAAAGAGCTAAATTTAATGGGGCAAAAGTCCCCAAGATCAACCTTAGGAGGTATAGGTTCCTCCTTTGGTCCTTCGTATTGCACAACCAATTCATCATTGTAAGCATTCTTTTGACAGAACTTTGTGAGCCTACATTCAAGAGAATATCCTAGTTCATTATTTCGAATAGCCAAATCATCATTAAGTTCAGAAATTCTATCAACTAAAACATTGGTGGGAACTCTTTTTCTAAGATTTTCATTGAAAGCAACATAGTCTAGAGATTGAAAACGCATTATTTCTTCTTGATCAAAGAGGATGGCCTCTATGGGAGGATGACAAGCGTCCACCCTATAATGCGCAAAGATTTCTTTGGCCTCTTTTATTATGAATCTAAACTCATGAGCCAACAAGATAGTAGCGGCACGCTTATCAGAAGAATGTTCAATATTAGAAAATTCTAGGAAAATCCTTTGTATGCAAGGGTGCATGTGCATGAATTGTCTTTCAAGTTCAACAACAAGCATGGCAATAGCGTCTGCAAGACTACTAGTTCTATGAAGGATGGAACTACCCATGGAATATAAAGCACCGGCACAAGTAAAGAAATCTTGAATAACTCCTTTTCCAATAATATTACCACTACCAACATGGAATTTTTATGTATGTAAGATGGGTGGTTCTTTAGCAGGAGCATCAGAATTTTTCATGATATTATTATTATCCATATCGACAATAATTTCCCCAATTTCAGACATAGAGGTAGAAGGTAAAGTACTAGCCATAACGACAAGCAAACGAACTAACGCACAAGCAAACAAAAGGCAAGCGGACAAAAAGAGGCAAATAGAGAAAGATAGGGAGGATAGAGAGAGGGCGAATAAAACGGCAAGGGTGAAGTGGGGGAGAGGAAAACGAGAGGCAAATGGCAAATAATGTAATGCGGGAGATAAGGGTATGTGATGGGTACTTGGTATATTGACTTTTGCGTAGACCTCCCCGGCAACGGCGCTAGAAATCCTTCTTGCTACCTCTTGAGCACTGCGTTGGTTTTCCCCGAAGAGGAAGGGATGATGCATTAAAGTAGCGTAAGTATTTCCCTCGGTTTTTGAGAACCAAGGTATCAATCTAGTAGGAGGCTACGCGCGAGTCCCTCGTACCTGCACAAAACAAATAAATCCTCTCAACCAACGCAAATAGGGGTTGTCAATCCCTACACGGCCACTTACGAGAGTGAGATCTGATAGATATGATAAGATAATATTTTGGTATTTTTGTGATAAAGATGCAAAGTAAAATAAAAGCAAAGTAAAAAGCAAAGGAAATAACTAAGTAGTAGGAGATTAATATGATAAAGATAGACCCGGGGGCCATAGGTTTCACTAGTGGCTTCTCTCGATAGCATAAGTATTCTACGATGGGTGAACAAATTACTGTTGAGCAATTGACATAATTGAGCATAGTTATGAGAATATCTAGGTATGATCATGTATATAGGCATCACGTCCGAGACAAGTAGACCGACTCGTGCCTGCATCTACTACCATTACTCCACTCATCGACCGCTATACAGCATGCATCTAGAGTATTAAGTTAATGAAAACAGAGTAACGCCTTAAGCAAGATGATATGATGTAGAGGGATAAACTCATGCAATATGATGAAAACCCCATCTTGTTATCCTCGATGGCAACAATACAATACGTGCCTTGCTGCCCCAACTGTCACTGGGAAAGGACACCGCAAGATTGAACCCAAAGCTAAGCACTTCTCCCATTGCAAGAAAGATCAATCTAGTAGGCCAAACCAAACTGATAATTCGAAGAGACTTGCAAAGATAACCAATCATACATAAAAGAATTCAGAGAAGATTCAAATATTGTTCATAGATAGACTTGATCATAAACCCACAATTCATCGGTCTCAACAAACACACCGCAAAAAGAAGATTACATCGAATAGATCTCCACAAGAGAGGGGGAGAACATTGTATTGAGATCCAAAAAGAGAGAAGAAGCCATCTAGCTACTAGCTATGGACCCGTAGGTCTGAGGTGACCTACTCACACTTCATCGGAGGGGCTATGGTGTTGATGTAGAAGCCCTCGGTGATCGATGCCCCCTCCGGTGGAGCTCCGGAACAGGCCCCAAGATGGGATCTCGTCGATACAGAAAGTTACGGCGGTGGAATTAGGGTTTTGGCTCTGTCTTTGATCGTTTCGGGGTACGTAGGTATATATAGGAGGAAGTAGTACGTCGATGGAGCAATAGGGGGCCCACAAGGGTGGAGGGCGCGCCTGGGGGGGTAGGCGCGTCCCCCTACCTCGTGGCCTCCTCTTTCGTGTCTTGACGTAGGGTCCAAGTCTCCTGGATCTTGTTCATTGAGAAAATAACGTTCCCGAAGGTTTCATTCCGTTTGGACTCCGTTTGATATTCCTTTTCTTCGAAACCCTAAAACAGGCAAAAAAATAGCAATTCTGGGCTGGGCCTACGGATAATATGTTAGTCCCAAAAATAATATAAAAGTGGATAATAAAGCCCAATAATGTCCAAAACAGTAGAAAATATAGCATGGAGCAATCAAAAATTATAGATACGTTGGAGACGTATCAGGCGACGGTGTTGGTGATGTGATCCGCACAGGGCTTCGCCTAAGCACTACGACAATATGACCGAGGTGGTAAACTATGGAGGGGGCACCGCACAGTGGCTATGAAGTGGGTGGCGGGTGGGAAACAAAATTTCTCATCATCAACCTATGGCTCGAACCGAACATAGTTCGGCTGTGAGTCCCTTTCCAAGGACAAGTTCTTTAAAGAGTTTAGCACATCACCCAAAGGTGAGTGCTGGAAGATGTCTGCGGTGCCAAATTCGAAAATTGATAACCGATCCAGCTCGGTGTCCGCAGGCGTACATGGTCCGGAACTTATAGTCGGGGACAAATCCGAAGTTCCATTGATGCAGATATTGCGAGGCGCCGAGTCCGTGTGCGGCTCCAACGCCGCGGACTCTGTGGCTTCGGATGGCACGATATGCTCTGGTTGTAAGGCCGTTGCAGCAACAGGGACCATCTCCTGGATGTGATCCGATGACAGATTTAAGGCATGTTCCTCGGAGCGAGGGGGAGCGATCGTTGTGGTATCAAATCCATTGAAGATCAAGTCTCCACGGATATCCACAACGTAGTTCAAGTTTCCAAATCTGACATGGTGGCCAGGGGCGTAGCTATCGATCTGTTCCAGAGGGCCAAGCGAGTTGGCCCGCAATACGAAGCCGCCGAACATGAAAATTTGTCCGGGGAGGAAGGTTTCTCCTTAGACAGCGTCACTATAGACGATTGAAGGGGCCATCGAGCCCTTCATCGACGGCACAGTGGAACTCTCAATTAAAGCACCAATGTTGGTGTCAAAACCGGCGGATCTCGGGTAGGGGGTCCCGAACTATGCATCTAGGATCGATGGTAACAGGAGACACAATGTTTACGCAGGTTCAGGCCCTCTCTATGGAGGTAATACCCTACATCCTGCTTGATTGATATTGATGAATATGGGTGTTACAGGAGTTGATCTACCATGAGATCGTGATGGCTAAACCCTAGAAGCCTAGCCTATATGAATATGGTAGGACTAACCCCTCCGGTTTATATAGACACCGGGGGGATCTAGGGTTTACATAGAGTCAGTTACATAAGAAGGAATCTTCATAATCGGCTGCCAAGCTTGCCTTCCACGCTAAGGAGAGTCCAATCCAGACACAGGTACGGTCTTCGGCCTTCATGTCTTCACAGCCCATCAGTCCGGCCCATGGATAACAGATCGGACGCCCGAGGACCCCTTAGTCCAGGACTCCCTCAATGACCACAAAAGATATTACTCATATAAATAGAACAACCATTATTCTCTGATTTAACTAAATAACCATATCGCATCAAACAAGATCCGGATATAATGTTCATGCTCAACGCTGGCACCAAATAACAATTATTCAGGTCTAAAACTAACCCCGACGGTAGATGTAGAGGTAGTGTGCCGACAGCGATCACATCAACCTTGGAACCATTTCCCACGTGCATCGTCACCTCGTCCTTAGCCAATCTTCATTTAATCCGTAGCCCCTGTTTCAAGTTGCAAATATGAGCAACAGAACCAGTATCAAATACCCAGGCACTACTACGAGCATTGGTAAGGTACATATCAATAACATGTATATCAAATATACCTTTCACTTTGCCATCCTTCTTATCCGCCAAATACTTGGGGCAGTTCCGCTTCCAGTGACCAGTCGCTTTACAGTAGAAGCACTCAGTCTCAGGCTTAGGTCTAGACTTGGGCTTCTTCCCTTGAGCAGCAACTTGCTGTTCTTCTTGAAGTTCCCCTTCTTCCCTTTTCCCTTTTTCTTGAAACTAGTGGTCTTGTTAACCATCAACACTTGATGATCCTTCTTGATTTCTACCTCCGCAGCCTTTAGTATCGCGAAGAGCTCGGGAATTGTCTTTTACATCCCTTGCATATTATAGTTCATCATGAAGCCTTTATAGCTTTGTGGCAGTGATTGAAGAACTCTGTCAATGACACTATCATCAGGAAGATTAACTCCCAGCTGAGTCAAGTGGTTGTGGTACCCAAACATTCTGAGTATGTGTTCACTGACAGAACTTTTCTCCTCTATTTTGCAGTTATAGAACTTGTTGGAGACTTCATATCTCCCAACTCGGGCATTTGCTTGAAATATTAACTTCAACTCCTGGAACATCTCATATGCTCCATGACGTTCAAAACGTATTTGAAGTCCCGATTCTAAGACGTAAAGCATGGCACACTGAACTATCGAGTAGTCATCAGCTTTGCTCTGCCAGATGTTCATAATGTCCAGAGTTGCTCCCACAGCGGGTCTTGCACCTAGCGGTGCTTCTAGGGCGTAATTCTTCTGTGCAAGAATGAGGATAATCCTCAAGTTACAGACCCAGTCCGTGTAGTTGCTACCATCATCTTTCAACTTAGCTTTCATTAGGAACACATTAAAATTCAAGGGAACGGTAGCACGGGCCATTGATCTACAACAACATAGATATGTGAAAAACTATCAGGTACTAAGTTCATGATAAATTAAAGTTCAATTAATCATATTACTTAAGAACTCCCACTCAGATAGACATCCCTCTAGTCATATAAATGATCACGCGGTCCATATCAACTAAACCATGTCTGATCATCACGTGAGATGGAGTAGTTTTCAATGGTGAACATCTCTATGTTGATCATATCTACTATATGATTCACGTTCACTACAAAAAAAGACACTTCCGTGATGATACGTGTTTGTCACAGTAGGTCACGTTTTCTGTCATGCATGCACATCCATGACGATTTTATGACAAAATCAAGATAGTCATACCTGTGCTGTCGTAGAAGTGTTCCATGACATTACCAAAATTATCATCACAGAAGTGTTCACTTCCATGACGATAAATTGCGCACCATAGAAGTGCTTTCATCAAGGGTGACCGACATGTGGCATCCACCGTAACAGGTCACCGTTAAGCTCTCAGGTACGGTTTTGGATCCGATAACCCATTAACAACCCGAACCAATGAGGATTTTCCATGTGTTAAATTGCCATTAGCCAGAGGAAACACGTGTTGGCTCACCATTAGGACAGATGTGATCCATTCATTGGACAGGAGGCGCCTATGATACGTCGACACGTGGCACGGCCCAACAGAGGCCCATTCCGATGAAAAGGCCGACCCGTTTGACTTGGTCAAAAGGTAACGGGCCGGCCCATGGAAAGCCCATTAACGTCCTGTTCGTATATAGCCCATTTACAACCCACTAACTCACGGCCCGTTACAGCCCATCAGAATTAAGCCTAGTAGCTTCATTTGGGCCATCCAATATGATTCTAGCCCATTGTAACTTCCGGGCCATGTATGACCCATGATGTCTTTCGGCCCATACGAGGCTATTTGTAACTCTTGGCCCATTAACGGCCCGTGGTGAATTTGGCCCGCAATGAACAGTGTACCGCTTTATACCCATTACCGGCCCATTATTCCATTAGGCCATTTCCAACCCATGTTATCTTTCGGCCTTCTTAGGGCATGAGGGAGTCCTGGATTAGGGGGCCTCCGGACGGCCGGACTATATCCTTTGGCCGGACTGTTGGACTATGAAGATACAAGATTGAAGACTTCGTCTCGTGTCCGGATGGGACTCTACTTGGTATGGAAGGCAAGCTAGGCAATACGGATATGTATGTCTCCTCCTTTGTAACCGACATTGTGTAACCCTAGCCCCCTCTGGTGTCTATATAAACCGGAGGGTTTTAGTCTGTAGGAAAACATACAATCATACCATAGGCTAGCTTCTAGGGTTTAGCCTCTCTGATCTCGTGGTAGATCAACTCTTGTAATACTCAGATCATCAAGAATAAATCAAGCAGGACGTAGGGTTTTACCTCCATCAACAGGGCCCGAACCTGGGTAAAACATCGTGTCCCCTGCCTCCTGTTACCATCCGCCTTAGACACACAGTTCGGGACCCCCTACTCGAGATCCGCCGGTTTTGACACCGACATTGGTGCTTTCATTGAGAGTTCCTCTGTGTCGTCGCCGTTAGGCTTGATGGCTCCTACTATCATCGATAGCGATGCAGTCCAGGGTGAGACTTTTCTCCCCGGACAGATCTTTGTGTTCGGCGGCTTCGCACTGCGGGCCAACTCGCTTGGCCATCTGGAGCAGATCGAAAGTTATGCCCCTGGCCACCAGGTCAGGTTTGGAAGCTTAAACTACACAGCCGATATCCGCGGAGACTTAATCGTCGACGGATTCGAGCCCCTGCCTCATGCACCACGCGGTCACGATGAGTACGATTTAGCTCTACCATCGGACAGCGCTCAGGAGATCGCACCGGCAGCCGCTCCGACCCTCAATTCGGAGCCAGTTGCGCCATCCATGAACGGGTGGATAGACCCCGCCATGGAGGCTGTATCCTTTGCGGCAATCGAGCCGAATATCGACCTTACCCTATACGAGAGCCGTGTTGCCAAACTACCGGATCCTTCTCCGGACACGGACTCCGAACCGCCTGCGCCCGTTCTTGTCGAATCCGATTGGGTGCCGATCATGGAGTTTACCTCCGTGGATATTTTGCAGCACTCGCCCTTTGGCGACATCCTGAACTCATTAAGGTCTCTCTCCTTGTCAGGAGAGTCCTGGCCGAACTACGTCCGGCAGGATTGGGATGCGGATGACGAAGAAATTCGCCGCCCACCCACCACCCACTTAGTAGCCACTGTCGATGACTTAACCGACATGCTCAACTTCGAGTCCGAAGGCATCGACGGTATGGACGACAATGCGGGAGGCGAAGAGGAACCACTGCCCACAGGGCACTGGACGCCCACTTCATCACATGACGTATACATGGTGGACACACCTAAAGAAAATAACTACGAGGAACGGAAGGACGCAGTGAAGGGTTGTTCCCTCGAGAAGCAGTCAAAGCGGCGGCGTAAAAGCCGCTCCAAATCCCGCCTCGGCAGAAATAACGATAACATAGACCAGCGTTAGAGCAGGGTGAACCATTGCCCGACCATGGCAACACGAAAAATCAAGCCGAACAACCCAACCCCGTCGAAGATAACAGTCCGGACGACATCACACCGGACAGGCGCCAGGAGCAACATAATGCCCACCAAAGGCTAGTTGCCACGGCGAGGAGTCTAAAAAAACAGAAGCAAAGGCTCAAGGCTGCACAAGACACACTCAAAATCAAATGGAGTGAAGTACTCAACACTGCAGCAAAATACGGCAGTAATCGCCACACCAAGAGCTATCCGAAGCGAAAGTTGCTACCTGAATTTGATGAGGAGGCCTTAGATCCTCCACAATTAAAAAATAAAACGGCCATCCGGTCGAATAGATGACCTCATATCCAACATAAAGCGGCAATCGACGCCGCACATAAACCAGTACGCGATCCGCGTAAGGGCTCGCATCAAAGGGATGGCGCAACCAGATCCATCTATGGACCACGCAGGCGCACTCCAACATACAATGCAACACAACAAACATCCGAACACCACGGTACACCCAAATACAGGGGTGCCTCCCACCCTCTATGTTTCACCGACGAGGTGCTGGATCATGAATTTCCAGAGGGATTCAAACCCATAAAAATAGAGGCGTACGACGGAACAACAGACCCTGGGGTCTGGATTGAGGACTACATCCTCCATATCCATGTGGCTCGAGGAGATAATCTCCACGCCATCAAGTACTTACCCCTCAAGCTCAAAGGGCCAGCTCGGCACTGGCTTAAAAGCCTCCCCGAAAACTCCATCGGAAGCTGGGAAGAGCTCGAAGACGCCTTTCGGGAAAATTTTCAAGGGACATATGTCCGACCACCGGATGCAGACGATTTAAGTCATATAACTCAACAGCCTGGTTAGTCAGCCCGAAAACTTTGGAACAGGTTCCTCACTAAAAAGAACCAAATAGTTGACTGTACGGACGCCGAAACCTTAGCAGCCTTCAAGCATAGCGTTCGAGACGAATGGCTTGCCAGACACCTCGGTCAAGAAAAGCCGAGAACAATCGCAGCATTAACAAGCCTCATGACCCGTTTTTGCGCGGGCGAGGACAACTGGTTAGCCCGATGCAGCACCAGCGACCCAAGTACATCCGAAGTCAGGGATGGAAACGGGAAATCACGACGCAGCAAGAATAAGCGCCGGAATAAAGAAGACAGCCCGAAGAGCACGGTGGTAAACACCGAATTTAGAAGCTCTCGGCCAGGGCAGCAGAAGCCGCCCTCCAAAGGCAACAGAGAAGAATTGTCCAGCCTAAACAAAATTTTGGACCAAATATGTCAAATCCATAGCACCCCTGATAAACCTGCAAATCATACCCATAGAGAATGTTGGGTCTTCAAACAGTCCGGCAAGCTCAACGCCGAACACAAGGGGCAGGATACACCAAGTGAAGACGAGGACGAGCCTCGCAAGCAAAGCACAGGGGAACAGAAGAAATTCCCACCAGAAGTCAAAACAGCCAACGTGTTACATGTGATAAAAGGGAGAGACAAAGTGGCACCTTTAGAGGAACATGCCCCAGGGCCTATCATCGCGGAGCTCCGCCACTGGTCGTCCCAACCGATCACCTTCGACCATCGGGATTACTCGGCAAGTATCCGGCGTGCAGGATGGGCTGCCTTGGTATTAGATACAATAATTGATGGCTACCACTTCACCCGAGTCCTGATGGACGGCGGCAGCAGTTTGAATCTGATATATCAAGACACAGTCCGCAAAATGGGGATAGACCCAACAAAAATTTGTCGCATCAATGCTACCTTTAAAGGAGTAACGCCAGGCCCGAAGGCTCACTGCAGGGGCTCCTTGCTACTAGAGGTTATATTCAGCTTCCCCGACAACTTCCGCAGCGAAAATTTAACTTTCCACATCGCTCCGTTCCAAAGTGGCTATCAAGCACTACTCGGACGCGAAGCTTTCGCTCGCTTTAACGCAATACCACATTACGCTTCCCTCAAGCTCAAGATGCCCGGTCCACGCGGCATCATTACAGTAAATGAAAATATTGAGCGCTCCTTGCGAGCTGAAGACGGTGCGGCTGCCTTGGCCGCCGCACACTAAATGGCCTCACCAACTCAAGCATTTGACAGGTCGTTAAGACCACGGACACGGCTAGACGAGTCCGGCTCAGCTATATGTAATTAATACAGGTTTGATGGCTATACCCCTATTACAATACAAGGGGCTCAACGCGCGCGCAAAAGTGGCAATAAGGCTCACCTTTACTCATTTTCAATTATATATTGTTTATTTAGTATAACTTAACTTTTGCACGACAACTTTTCAATTAAATTCCTCTCTTTTTTAGATGACCATCGTGCTACACCCGTCTAGGATACGGCACAACGGAGACACAGGCGCAGACGTGCAGCAAGGACCCGTTCCAAGGATTCTTTGTAGATTAAGACCCTGCGTAAACCTTTTTTACTATCTCTTGTTGATTTACATCCCTCGGATTCTCAGTACAACTGAGAAGGATGCTGACGTCTTGGCATGTGGCCACGCCAGAATAATGCACGTACCTGGACACCAGGGGCTTATTACAAAGGTACTGTTTAGACCCGGTTTACACCATAAAGACCGAATACCTTAGGGAGTGTTCGGCGTCGCGAGTTTGGCCTTATATGCATCAGCTCCGAATCATGTCTTTGGTCAAATGTTGGGTTTGCCCGGCTCATGTGTTTTGCTTCCTCACGTTCCGCTCTATCGGCTAAGGCGGCACCAGGAGAACTACTGCGATTGTGCCCTGGTTCATCCGGACGAGCACCTTAGTAGAGAAAGCCGAAAACTGACTGTCATGATATAGCATGAGACTGGTCAACCACTCGATGACCTATTGGAATATTCGGGATTCCTCCGCATTAACGAAGGGCCGTTTCCTGGCCAGGCATGTACGCACCCCGAATCCGAACGAGTGCGGAGCCACCAGGGGCTATATAGTAGCCCCACTGTCAAACTCCTATGGCTAAGTGAAAGTGTTAAAGCATTATAGTCCGGTTTCCTAGTTCGCTGTGCTATCACCTCCTTATTAGGACCAAGACGTTGTATTAAGTGTGAATATGCGTCTTCTGCGAACACCCCCACATTATAGCGTGGGGGCTGAAGCCGACGACTGCAATCTTTTAGGTTATATACATGTATACATAAAACGGCCGCACAAGAGGCATCACAATACTTTCGGGCAAAAGTATAAATACAACCTTGATAAATTCAATAAAATGTTGTATTTACAATGAGAATACATGTCACTCAAACATAACATTCTTCGAGCACTGGGCCTCTATCGTACGAGCGCCCTCAAGAACTTCTTCAAAATAGTGCTCGGCAGCCACTCGGCCTATGGCCGAACCCTGCGCCATGACAGTGGTGGCATCCATCTCCGCCCAGTATGTTTTGACACGGGCAAGGGCCATCCGCGAGCCTTCTATGCACGCCGACCTCTTCATCGCATTAATGTGCGGCACCGCACCAAGGAACTGCTGCACCAAGCTAAAATAGTTGTTCGGCTTTGGCCTTTCCGGCCACAGATGATCCACGATAGACCTCATGGCGAGTCCGGACAATCTATTGAGTTCGGCCCATTCAGCAAGCTGATCAGTCAATGGAAGCGGACGCTCTGGAACGTTAAATTGTGACCAGAACAGCTTGTCCACTTCACGATCTGTCTGATCTCGGAAGTATTCGGTCGCATCGACAGCGCTCGCCGCTAAGTCCAGATATGCGTCGGCCGAACTCCACAGCCGATCCAGAGGGGCATACCGCGGATCGCCGAACTTCCTCCGTGGCATAAAGGGCTTCCCAGCCACAATGTCCCCGGCCTCACGCAGTTCCTCCTTCTTCGCTCTCATTGCAGAGCGGGTGTCTTTGGTCGCCATGGTGGCCTTCTCAAGGTCCGTAGCCTTCGCCCGATTTTCTTCCTCAAGAAACTGGCAGCGGTCGGCGATGTCTTTTAACTTCACAGCCATTTCGGCCATTTTCTCTTTGCTCTCGCTATGAGCGGCCTTGTCGGATTTCAACTCTTCGGCCGCCTTCAAAGCGGCCGCATTACTACTCTTTGCTTGCTCCTTGGCTCGGGCAAGCTCCACCCGCAGGGCCTCCACGGTGGCAGTTCCATCTGCAGTCACAACATATTAAAGATACTTGCATCATGCTGCTCTTACTATGTGACATTCACTATAAATATCACCTACCATGTGCCTCGTCAAGCCGCTTGTTAACAAGCTCGATGTCGGCATCCGCCGCATCTAGTCGCCATTTTAATTCGGCAACCCCATCAGTCCGGCTAGCCACCGGAGCTTCAGACACCTGCACATAACGGCAGTCTGGTCATTACCTCGGACTACGATCCTCTGTTCGCCGCCGTTCTTGATGACAACCAGAGTCTCAGGGGCTACTATCTACACAGGGCGCACCTAAAAATGTGCGGTACTACCACAAACGCATATCATTCCATGTACCTCAAAGCCCGTCAGTAGACTCATAAAGGCTTAACGCAACCCATTTTCGGCGGACGAAATCCTTTCAATCACCGTACACATTAATGTATGGTGCTCTTCTGAGATAGTCGCTCGCTCTAGCAGACCCTTCAGTACGTCCGACCGCATACCAAGTGGTGCCGGACTCTTTTGATTGCTCTCTTCAAGAGCCGGATACTGAGGTCTTCGGGTGACCATGGGATTACCTTCTGGCCTTGCCGGATCCGGAGAAACTCTCCGTGATGACACTTCAAGGTCGCCCGCTTCTTGAGCCAGGGAGTCCGGAGGAGGCGTTTCGCTCTCCATCATCTCCGGAAGAAGATCCCCCGAAGACGAGCTCTGCTGAGAAGGACTCAGATCCGAACTGCAAGATAGATGCTTCGGTTATCTTCCTCAGAAGTAAGGTAGTATATCTTCACTATTAAGTACTTTTTGATTACTTACAGCTCGTTAGAGGGCTGATCCCCGCACGTACTTTGTGCGGCAAGAGCACCCTTCGAGGCGGGACCCTCTGGTGGAGTTTTCTTCTCCCATTTGGAAACCTTGGTTTCCGGGTCATCAGAGGTAGTCCTCTTCCTCCCCTGGGGCGAGGGAATGTCAGATTCCTTCCCTTGGTTATCCTCCCTCACGGAGGCACCCGTTCCCTTGGTTGGAATAGGTAGCGGTGGGAGCCCGCTTTCGCCCTCTTTATTCCCCCTTCATCTTCCTTTGAGGGCACCAGGCAAGGTGCTGGCTCGAGCATCTTTTCCAGCACCGGATTGTTCAAGCCTTCGGAAAGGGAGGCCGAACATCGGATCATCTTCGCCTTTGTTATCCAGTCCTGGTCAAAAAGCGATTCTTCAGAAATGATGTCATGATAAATGAAAGACAGTGTGTTCGGCTAGAGGATTACTTACTTGGGCCGCGGTGCGGTTGCTGCAACGTTTGTTGGGTTTAATGATGTTACTTAATTGGGATTGAGAATGCTGTCAACCATTCTCAATGTTCAACAACCACCATGATAGTTAAATAAAAATTTATTCCTTTGCAGTAGGGAAAAATTGGCTTTTCGCAAAAACCTTATAACCATAGAGCTTTTCCACCAGCCATATATGCATGTAGTGATAGCCTTTATTCATCATTCTCTATGGTGTGAATTTGCCAGTACATTCAATGTACTGACCCTCTGTGGCTGCAACGTCTCATGTTGCAGGATATCTTACGACGAGTAAGTGATACGTTAGGGTTACGATTTCTACACTCAACTTTGCCGTTGGTGTTGATGGGAATCCACAACCTTGTTACTTCCGCTATTTTGGATTGAGGTAATAGTATTTACGCTACTTTACACATGTGATTTACCTCTGTTATAAATCCTCAAGTACTGTGTGTGTCAGCATACCGATCCAGGGATGACACTTAAGCACAGAGACTTGATCCATTCGGGTCAGGTCGCTACAAGATGGTATCAGAGCACATGTTGACTGTAGGACGTGACCCTAGAAACTGGCAAGCCCATAGCAAAGATTTTTCTCTACAACTTTCCCTTTCAAAAAGATCTTTTACCTCTCTTCTCTTCTGAGCTTATTCAAAAATTCCCTTTAGTGAGACCATACCCCTTTCCCCTTTTGACCACACGAAGATTCGACTGATGAGATCACTCCAAGAAGTACAAGATATCGGACAACTAAGACCGCTTCGGAATGAAGAGGATTTTAATGTGCATCTGAATAATGGAAACTACCACGGTTGAAGACTCCGAAGACTAGGAGAATTTGAAGGCTCTGAAGAATTCCCAGATTTGTATGACCTAGGAAGGCTACCCTTATGGAACTTGGCAGACTATGGAAGTTGTCAATACCCGAGATTAAGGTGTATCGGAGAAAGACTGAAACAAGGAGCATGAGAACTCGACGTTTTGTCAAAGAAAACCCTAAGGCAGGAGATATCAACTATGGAGAGATAGCTCATGGAAATGACAAGAGCAGAAACACAACTGTCCATGATGTTATCGCCCGCTTATGCTATTGTCACCATGCTGAGTTAAGCATGCATATGCATGGAAGGATTAGATGGTAGAAGGCTGATGGAGCATCTATCAGCAAGAGGTGAAGTTTTAACCTTAGCTAGTGTATCACCAGGATCTGGAGTGTTACATCAAGAAGTTAAGATGGACCTACAAGAAGCAGTATTTTGACAAGGAAGTATTTCATGAGGAACTCAGGACCCTGAAGATGAAAGTAGCCAAGCTGGAGGAGCAAAACCTTGAGAAACCGGAGATTCGTCAGGAACTAGACCATGGTTCATTCCAAGGAGGTTGAAACTTAGAAGTTTGAAATACAACTCCGGAATATTAAAGGATGTCACGAGAGATTTCACGTCAACAGAGATGATCTGGCAAAAGAACTTGAGAAGACAAGCATGATCGAAAGAAGCCATTGGAAGAACAAGCTTAAAGTGTACCCAAAAAAAGACAATTCACACCTCATCACTAGAGGAGCCATGTCCCGTTTTACTATATTACTAGAAATGCATTCAAATACAACAAAAATACTAAAAGAATCGGGACAACAAACATAACGTGTACAGTACCAAAACAATTTGCACTTCCCTCAACAATAAAAAAATGTGTGTTGTCTAGCATATGGACTAAATTTGAGTATGTTTTCCCTATTTGAATGGGATTATACTCGGGTTAGTCATACAACCATCTAAATATTATCTTCACAACACATGACATGAATATAGGAGAAGTAAATTCCTATATAAATACGAACTACATATACATACGATCTCATGTTGAATTCAAATCATAGTATATGTATGCTCTAGCTAGATGTTCGGAATCTAAACCATGTATGATACTACGTACAATGTGTTTAACACGCACAACACACACACAAACACCATTTAGACTAGTAAGGTACACGTGTGTTGCATGCATGAGATTTGGAAACCAAATTATGAATAAATACCACATTATACTATGTAAGCTTTGAGTCATATGTGCATGATGTAGATGTTCGTTTAATTCTTATAGTTCATTTCATTCAAAATCATCTAGTTATTATAAGAAAGCTAATCTATTTTAAGATTCATGGAATTGTGCATTGTAAAGCATAAAGTAAAAACAAATAATGGCAAATCATGTAGGAAAACATTTGGGAAATTCTGATACAGAAGATTCTAGAACAAAGAAGAAGTGCTTGTGTTTTGAGGTTTGTGCATTATGTTTAAGTTCAACCATGGAGTCTTCTAGATTGTACATGTGGCAAAATCTGGTGGAATCTAGATGATATCCAACGGCCAGTAGTGCTCAAATTTGCCATCTCTGCACCATCGGATTGGCTTCATCCAACCACCATCTTTCAAAATTAAAGTTATCCGCACACTATATAAGAAATATAAAATATAATATATAGGAGTATAGATATAGATATGTGATGTGAAAGCCACTCATCATCTCCAATTAGAATAGTGTGTCCATGCACGGATGCAATGTGGCCAAAGGATGTCTGCCATCGGTATCTCAAATTCAAATCAGTTTGACCTTGTTCAATGTGTATACAGTACAACATGCTTGTTTCCAAACCACATCATGCATATCTCAGTTATATCCATGCATGCATGGGTTTCAAACATCATGATGTCTTATTCAAATATTTGAATTCAACTTTAGATTGATTATGACCTCACCTAGTCTTTTACACCCACATAGTCGTCTTCTGTTTATAATTGTACCACTAACTTCCTCTCATGCATGCATGCACACACACTACCAGTCGGCATTATCCATCGCACACATGCAGTCTTTTTCTTCCGATCGGTCTCCCATGCACACACACACACCTCCCCCTCTCCATCATATTGGGCACTCTTTATGTCTCACATGCATGCGCAACGATCGATGTTCCTCTATGTGTGTGTATATATAGCTAGGTCTTCCACAGTTTTCCACACAAACCTATCAATCTATATATCCAGTGAGGTATCACCCTCTTTCCCACGTCCACATAGATCAATCTATACCTCTCTATATAGGATTACATAGCTAATACACCCACATTAATTATATATCCAACATCCTCCTCTCATCATCCATGCCTTCTGCTTCATCTCTCAGACGTGCGCACAGTGGCGAAGACAGGAGGCAGCAAGGGCCCTGCCCCCCCCCCTAACATAACTATATATTGAGGCTAATATGAATGTGATCATTAGACAATTGCTGGTAAAATGGTTTAAGTTGATGAATTGGCCCTCCTCGTAAAGGATTAGCAATGCTTGGCCCCCGAGCATATTTATTTTTCATGGCTCCGCCACTACGCGCAACAGCGCACGTTCTCGCCCCCTCTCTTTAAATATTGATCTCGCACTTGTGCACTCCTTCATAGTCTCCCTCCACTTGGCCTCTCTCACCATCTTCTAGCCCCCCACCAGATTTTGCCACATGTACAATCTAGCAGACTCCATGGTTGAACTTTAGCATAATGCACAAACCTCAAAACACAAGTGCTTCTCCTTTGTTTTAGAATCTTCCATATCATAACTGCCCAAACTTTTTTTCTAGTTGAATTGCCATTATTTGTTTTTTACTTTATGCTTTACAACGCATAATTCCATGAATCATAAAATAGATTAAGGGCTTCTTTGATTCAAAGGATTCTCAAAGGAATTTTGGAGGATTCTAATCCTTAGGGATTTTTTCTATCTTGGTTGTTTCATTCGAAGGATTGTAAACCATAGGAATTTTTCCATAGGATTCATTTGCACTAGATTTCATAGGAAACATCCCATCCACTCAAACCTGTTTGAAAGAATCCTGCATTTTTTCTATGCACAATCAAACACTCGTACAATCCTATAGGATTAAAGACGGCATTCCACTCTAATCCCATGTTTTTCCTATTCCCGCATTTTGGAAATCCTACGAATCAAAGAGGCCCTAGCTTTTTTATAAAAACTAATTGATTTTGAATGAGTTGACTATAAGAATTAAATGAATGTCCACATCGGGCATATATGACTCAAAGCTTACGTGCTATAGTGTGGTATTAATTCATAATTTGGTTGCCAAATCTGATGCTGCGTGATACGTCCATTTTGCATCTTGCTTTTATATCGATATTTATTGCATTATGGGCTGTTATTACACAATATGTCACAATACTTATGCCTATTCTCTCTTATTTTACAAGGTTTACATAAAGAGGGAGAATGCCGGCAGCTGGGATTCTGGGCTGGAAAAGGATCAAATATTAGAGACCTATTCTGCACAGCTCCAAAAGTCCTGAAACTTCACGGAAGACGTTTTCAGAATATATAAAAAATACTGAGCGCAAGAAGTTCACCAGGGGGGCCACACCCTGCCCACGAGGGTGGGGGCACGCCCTACCCCCCTGTGGGCGCCCCCTACCTCGTGGGCCCCCTGGTGGCCCTCCGATGGCCATCTTCTGCTATATGGAGTCTTTCGATGAGAAAAAAAATCATAAGCCGTCTCCTTGGACGAAACTCTACCGCCACGAGGCGGAACCTTGGCGGATCCAATCTAGGGCTCCGACAGAGCTGTTCTGCTGGGGTAACTTCCCTCCGGGAGGGGGAAATCATCGCCATCGTCATCACCAATGCTCCTCTCATCGGGAGAGGGAAATCTCCATCAACATCTTCACCAGCACCATCTCCTCTCAAAACCCTAGTTCATCTCTTGTATCCAATTCTTGTCTCCAAGTCCGGGATTGGTACTAGTAGGTTGCTAGTAGTGTTAATTACTCCTTGTAGTTGATGCTAGTTGGTTTATTTGGTGGAAGATCATATGTTCAGATCCTATATGCATATTAATACCCCTCTGATTATGAACATGATTATGCTTTGTGAGTAGTTACATTTGTTCCTGAGGACATGGGAGAAGTCTTGCTATTAGTAGTCATGTGAATTTGGTATTCGTTCAATATTTTGATGAGATGTATGTTGTCTCTCCTCTAGTGGTGTTATGTGAACGTCGACTACATAACACTTCAACATTATTTGGGCCTAGAGGAAGGCATTGGGGAGTAATAAGTAGATGATGGGTTGCTAAAGTGACAGAAGCTTAAACCCTAGTTTATGTGTTGCTTCGTAAGGGGCTGATTTGGATCCATATGTTTCATGCTATGGTTAGGTTTACCTTAATACTTTTGTTGTAGTTGAGGATGCTTGCAATAGAGGTTAATCATAAGTGGGATGCTTGTCAAAGTAAGGATAGTACCCAAGCACCGGTCCACCCACATACCAAATTATCAAAGTACCAAACGCGAATCATATGAACGTGATGAAAACTAGCTTGACGATATTCCCATGTGTCCTCGGGAGCGCTTTCTCTATATAAGAGTTTTTCCAGGCTTGTCCTTTGCTAAAAAAGGATTGGGCCACCTTGATGCACTTTATTTACTTTTGTTACTTGTTGCTCGTTACAAATTATCCTATCACAAAACTATCTGTTACCACTTATTTCAGTACTTGCATAGAATACCTTGCTGGAAACCGCTTATCATTTCCTTCTGCTCCTCGTTGGGTTCGACACTCTTACTTATCGAAAGGACTACGATAGATCCCCTATACTTGTGGGTCATCAAGACTCTTTTATGGCGCCGTTGCCGGGGAGTGAAGCGCCTTTGGTAGGTGGAATTTGGTAAGGAAAAATTTATATAGTGTGCTGAAATTTACTGTCACTTGTTACTATGGAAAGTAATCCTTTGAGGGGCTTGTTCGGGGTATCTTCACCCCGACCAGTAGAGCAAATAGTTGCTCCTCAACCTACTGAACCTACTGAAAATGAAAATGTCTACTTTGAAATTCCTTCGGGTATGATAGAAAAACTGCTAGCTAATCCTTTTGTAGGAGACGAAACAATGCATCCTGATGAGCACCTAATATATGTGGATGAAGTATGTGGATTATTTAAGCTTGCAGGTGTACCCGGAGATGTTATTAAAACGAAGGTCTTCCCTTTATCTTTGAAGGAAGATGCATTGACATAGTATAGGCTATGTGATGATACGGGGTCATGGAACTACAAACGATTGAAATTGGAATTTCATCAGAAGTTTTATCCTATGCATCTTGTTCATCGTGATCGCAATTATATATATAATTTTTGGCCTCGCGAAGGAGAAAGCATCGCTCAAGCTTGGGGGAGGCTTAAATCAATGTTATATTCATGCCCCAATCATGAGCTCTCAAGAGAGATGATTATTCAAAATTTATATGCTCGGCTTCTGATAACAATAGCACCATGCTTGATACTTCTTGTGCTGGCTCTTTTATGACGAAGACTATTGAATTCATATGGGATTTATTGGAAAGAATTAAACGCAACTCTGAAGATTGGGACCTCGATGAAGGTAAGGAGTCAGGTATGACACCTAAGTTTGATTGTGTTAAATCTTTTATGGATACCGATGTTTTCCGTAAATTTAGCACTAAATATGGACTTGACTCTGAGATAGTAGCTTCTTTATGTGAATCTTTTGCTACTCATGTTGATCTCCCTAGGGAGAAGTGGTTTAAATATCATCCTCCCATAGAAGTAAAAGTAGTTGCACCTATTTATGTTGAAGAAAAGACTATCACTTATAATGATCCTATTGTTACTACTTCTTATGTTGAGAAACCACCCTTCCCTGTTAGGATAAAGGATCATGCTAAAGCTTCAACTGTGGTTCGTAAAAGCAATATTAGAACATATACACCTCCTGGGCAAGTTAAAGTCGAACCTAATATTGCTATTGTTAAAGATCTTTTGGCTGATAATATTGATGGGCATGTTATTTATTTTTGTGATGAAACTGCTAGAATTGCTAAACCTTGTGCTAAAGATAAACCTAGACCTGTGGTAGGCATGCCTGTTATTTCTGTTAAAATAGGAGATCATTGTTATCATGGCTTATGTGATATGGGTGCTAGTGCTAGTGCAATACCTTTTGACTTATACAAAGAAATTATGCATGACATTGCACCCGCTGAGTAGAAGATATTGATGTCACAATTAAACTTGCCAATAGAGATACTATATCACCAATGGGAATTGTTAGAGATGTTGAAGTCTTGTGTGGGAAAACTAAATATTCTACTGATTTTGTTGTTCTTGGTTCCCCACAAGATAGCTTTTGTCCCATTATATTTGGTAGACCCTTCTTAAACACTGTTAATGCTAAGATAGATTGCAAAAAGGATGCTGTTACTATCGGTTTAGATGATATGTCTCATGAATTTAATTTCTCTAAATTTAGTAGACAACACCGTGGAGAAGAATTACCTAGTAAGGATGATATTATTGGTCTTGCTTCTATTGCCGTACCTCCTAGTGATCCTTTAGAACAATATTTGCTAGACCATGAAAATGATATGTTTATGAATGAAAGAAGGGAAATAGATGAAGTATTCTTTAAACAGGAACCCATCCTTAAACAGAATTTGCCTGTTGAAATCATAGGGGATCCTTCTCCACCCAAGGGTGATCCCGTGTTTGAGCTTAAACTGTTGCCTGATACTCTTAAATATGCTTATCTTGGTGAGAAAAAGATATATCATGTTATTATTAGTGCTAACCTTTCAGAGCATGAGGAAGAGAGATTATTGGAAACTCTGAAGAAGCATCGTGCTGCTATTGGGTATACTCTTGATGATCTTAAGGGCATTAGTCCCACTCTATGTCAACATAAAATAAATTTGGAAGAAGATGCTAAACCAGTTCGTGATCATCAATGACGGCTGAATCCTAAAATGAAAGAAGTGGTAAGAAAGGAAATACTAAAGCTCCTTGAGGCAGGTATAATCTATCCCGTTGCTGATAGTCAGTGGGTAAGTCCTATCCATTGTGTCCCTAAGAAGGGAGGTATTACTGTCGTTCCTAATGATAAAGATGAATTGATTCCTCAAAGAATTATTACAGGTTATAGGATGGTAATTGATTTCTGCAAATTAAATAAGGCCACTAAAAAGGATCATTACCCCTTACCTTTTATCGATCAAATGCTAGAAAGATTATCCAAACATACACATTTTTGCTTTCTAGATGGTTATTCTGGTTTCTCTCAAACACCTGTGTCAGCCAAGGATCAATCAAAGACTACTTTTACTTGCCCTTTTGGTACTTTTTCTTACAGACGTATGCCTTTTGGTTTATGTAATGCACCTGCTACCTTTCAAAGATGCATGATGGCTATATTTTCTGAATTTTGTGAAAAGATTTGTGAGGTTTTCATGGACGATTTCTCCGTCTATGGATCTTCTTTTGATGATTGCTTGAGCAACCTTGATCGAGTTTTGCAGAGATGTGAAGAAACTAATCTTGTCTTGAATTGGGAAAAGTGCCACTTTATGGTTAATGAAGGTATCTTCTTGGGGCATAAAGTTTCTGAAAGAGGTATTGAAGTTGATAAAGCCAAGGTTGATGCTAATGAAAAGATGCCATGCCCCAAGGACATCAAAGGTATAAGAAGTTTCCTTGGTCACGCCGGATTTTATAGGAGGTTCATTAAGGACTTCTCAAAAATTTCTCGGCCTCTGACTAATTTATTACAAAAAGATATACCATTTGTCTTTGATGATGATTGTGTAGAAGCATTTGAAATACTTAAGAAAGCATTGATCTCTGCACCTATTGTTCAGCCACCTGATTGGAATTTACCCTTTGAAATTATGTGTGATGCTAGTGATTATGTTGTAGGTGCTGTTCTAGGGCAAAGAGTTGATAAGAAATTAAATGTTATTCAATATGCTAGTAAAACCCTAGACAATGCTCAAAGAAATTATGCTACTACTAAAAAAGAATTCTTAGCAGTTGTATTTGCTTGTGATAAGTTTAGACCTTATATTGTTGATTCTAAAGTAACTATTCACACTGATCATGCTGCTATTAAATATCTTATGGAAAAGAAAGATGCTAAACCTAGACTTATTAGATGGGTTCTCTTGTTACAAGAATTTGACTTACATATTGTTGATAGAAAGGGAGCTGAGAACCCCGTTGCAGACAACTTGTCTAGGTTGGAAAATGTGCTTGATGACCCACTACCTATTGATGATAGCTTTCCTGATGAGCAATTAAATGTCATAAATGCTTCTTATACTGCTCCATGGTATGCTGATTATGCTAATTACATTGTTGCCAAATTCATACCACCTAGTTTAACATACCAGCAAAAGAAAAAGTTCTTCTATGATTTGAGGCATTACTTTTGGGATGACCCACATATTTATAAAGAAGGAGTAGATGGTGTTATTAGACGTTGTGTACCTGAGCATGAAGAGAAACAGATCCTACGCAAGTGTCACTCCGAAGCTTATGGAAGACACCATGCTGGAGATAGAACTGCACATAAGGTATTGCAATCTGGTTTTTATTGGCCTACTCTCTTCAAGGATGCCCGTAAGTTTTGTCTTATCTTGTGATGAATGTCAAAGAATTGGTAATATTAGTAGACGTCAAGAAATGCTTATGAACTATTCACTCATTATTGAACCATTTGATGTTTGGGGCTTTGACTATATGGGACCTTTTCCTGCCTCCAATGGTTATACACATATTTTAGTTGCTGTTGATTACGTTACTAAGTGGGTAGAAGCTATTCCAACTAGTAGTGCTGATCATAACACTTCTATTAAAATGCTTAAAGAAGTTATTTTTCCAAGATCTCAGGGGAGAGTGCTGAGGGATGTCAGCATCTGGCAGCATCGCGTTGATTTCGAGCTAGGGCTAATGGCAGAGATCATATTCACGGAGTCGACTGCGGAGGAAAGAACGTGCATGCCTGCGCAATGGCATGAGCAGCCGGTGCAATTGTTCAAATGGGTGGTAGGAGAAGCCAAATCCCGGGACCAGTTGCGGTGGGGCCGCTGGGCATGCATCGTAGGCGAGGTGAGCTACCCTCCTTCCCCGCCAACGATGCAGTGACCTAGTCGGTTGCTGCTGCAGTGAACTTGCAACGACATGTCGGTTTGCAACCTTGACAATCACTCCATCTATATGTATTGTATTCCTGTGAAAATACTTGGTCGTTTGGAAAAAGATGGTAATTGATTTATCACTAGTTTTAAAATGCTTGGTCGTGACAATCAACCGAAACCACAACCAGAAGTCTCCATCGCGTAATACTTTACGGTCGATCGCACCAACAGACGGTCGGTCGGACCCGCGTCTCACCGAAGGGACACGCATCGGCTTGGTCTGACATGTATGACCAGTTACATCACTGACTTGTGTGACCGCATTTGAGCAGTGTAGTACTCCCTCTATCTCAGTTTACAAGTCTTGCACGTGTACCTAGGTCATTAATTTGACCAACTTAATAAGAGGCATACATTACAAAAAATCATTACAAACTTCAAATATTCAGAGTATTTTTTATGTTAAACAATTTATTTTATATAAGTTACATTGACGACCTAGATACATGTGCAAGCCTTGTAAACAAAGATGGAGGGAGTACATGAAATTTATGTTCCACGAAACTCATCGGGAGTTGTTTCGGGCCTCGAAACCAAAACCATCAATTAATCTTTAGCGTGTTCCTGTCACATTCCAAAAGTGCGTACAAATGCTCCCACCTCGTTTCTTGTTTCTTAACATATCAACCAATAAGAGATGTGGGGCATGCATGTTTTCAATGACTCAAGACTACCAAACACGACATGCAGTGGTTAGTTCATTGCATGCAATGCTATTAATTAGCAAATAAACATTAAGTTCTCTCATTCTCCCCTCCTTCTTGGTCACAGTGCACAACCTAAGATGGCTTATTCACCTAGACGGAGGGAGTAGTATAATTAAGTACAAACTTGCTCACACCTAGTACGTATCAAACCTGAACGTGTTCTCACTATGCATGTTTTAGTACTAGTGCTAGTACTAGGTTATAAAAGGGGAACTAGTACCTAGGCGAAAATCACTCTACCTCTTCCTCCTCATAAGTCTTTCTTGTTCGTCCGTCCTTGCCATGGTTGGTGTGCAGAGCTCTAGGTTGAGAAATATCCAAACTACTCGTAACAAGGGAGCGGCCACTAAGACCGCGGGAAAAAAGAGAGGGCTCGCCGCCTCGCAGAGACCTCGAAAGATCTTTCACGGGTAGGCGATGGCTCCCAGGAGCGCCCTAGCCATGGAGGCGAACATGCCGGCATGCCAGATCAGCTCAATAAGCACCTCAATAAGCAGAAGGAGTTCATCCATGGCTTGGTGGAGCTGCTGAAGGAGAGCCTCGACGACATGCCCGCTAAGCTCAATGAGCAAGGGGAGTTGACCGCTGGCTTGGTGATGCTGCTAAAGAAGAGCATTGCCTCGGAGAAGAAGGCGACCGGTGAAATCCCGCAACTTCAGGAGGACAAGGTGAAGCAAGCTTGACCTGCTGAAGGAGGAGAACGCCAGCTGGAAGAAGCTGCATGAGAATAGTAGTTCCTTGATGAAGATGCTGCAGGCCCTCATCACGGAACAGAAGGAGGAGTTGGCGAAGCTCCACATCGAGCACCCAGCTGCTGTCAAGGTACGTAATACGGCCGTGGAAGAGATGATGAAGGCTCGCGTCGAGAAATCCCTCGTCATGGACAGAATAAAGAAGATGGCGGAGGAGACGCGCAAGAAGATGGAGGTCATGGAGGCGATGAAGAAGTAGTTATGACTCCACGGCCAGCAACCCTTCATGTAGTAGAGAGCAGCGCCCCAGACTTGTGTGTGCGTCTTCCTTCTTTTTGGGGGGTGATAATCTTCCTTCTTCTCTTGCTCCTGTGTTTTTCTTTTGCTTCGGGTGTTTCGCCGCACGTGTCACATTCTCTGCGAGGCATGAATAGAATAATGCTAACAATGAGATGACTAGCAAATTAGATCTTTTTATCACCATATGGCACTGGGCTGCCTTGTTTCGTGCTCCTCCATCGTACTACCCCAGTGGAAAACTTGAGTATACCGCACGGTTCTTTGCTCCTCCTCAGGTTGTCGGCACATTTATACGAGCAGTAAAATCACAAGGCCCCACCTTCCAGTAGTAATGAGCTGTCAAATCACAAAGGCCCTCGCCTCTCTTGAAACCGACTAAGCTAGACTGCCCCGCCCTCTAGCCTTTTAAAAAATGTATAATTTTGTACAGTAGTAGTATCGATGGATTGCGCCATGGAGCAAAACTAACAAGATGAAATTAAAGAAAAAAGGTGGTACATACAGAGAGCGCTCGTCGCCAAATTATGCATATAGTACTATTAAAAAAGCTAGTACATGCTTAAATGGGGTGCTAAATTATATTAAAGAAATTAGCATACCTATTTAATTCTTCGGTTCTTATTATTTATGCCACTAGTTGTGTATCCACTTGTGCACGTCGGTGCTAAACAAATGGTTTTTAACCCCTTTCCGTGACGGCATTTGGAACCGTCACTAAGTGAGTGTGAGTGATAGGGGGTCCTTCCCACATGACCCAGAAATCATCGGGGATAGGCCCTCCTGGGACACAGGCTGGGGCCGTGTGTGATCAGGTGAGGCATCGAAACCCAATCATTTTTGTAGGTATGTACATCCCACACAATAATCCGATAAAATCATTTCTGTAGGTATGTACATCCCACACGATGAATCCCAGAAAAACATTTCCATTCGTATGTATATCACACACAGTGAATCCAAGGAATATGTTTTCGTCTTATGTATATCCCACATAGTCAATCCAGGGAAAACGTTTCCATTCATACGTACACCCCACACAGTTTTATTTGTAGGCTCGTGTGTGAAAGGTGTAACTATCACACACGGTCTGCCTTAGTTAACTGTTTGCTTTTATCAACTATACCACACACGATTTGATGAAGAAAACTGTGTGGCATTGGGCTTTCCATCGCAAGCACTTTTACTGCTAGAACCGTTTACAAAGGTCCATGACACATTTAGCAGGTTTATTAGTTTACAATTAATAATTCTAGTATTACTCAAATTCACATTTCACATCAACCAGTTGTTTGCCAATTTCATATCAGGCACATAAATATATTATAACATCACAGTACGGTAGCTACATGAAAATAGCACGGTACAACATATAGCTAGTTCAACTTCATAAGAACAATATATTCATTTCCCTAATCGAGATCATCTAGGCTCGTCTTATCCACCTCTGCTTTTAGTTCAGTAAGAAACTGTTTTGCACGGGCCAACTAGGAAAGTGCCTCCTCCTTCGCCAACACCATCTTAGCAAAGTCTGATTTAAAAAATCTGAGCTCATTCTCCACCTTCAAATTTGTATCTGCATCTTCAAATATTCTTCAGCATTGACAACAATTTCTCTAAGCCTACGTCTGTTCTCTTTCTCATACATGCTCCAGAGCTTCGCAAGGCACATCTCCAAAGACTGTGGCCACTCTTGATCAACCCACTCCAAGTAAGAACACTTCTGTTCATCCTAATAATATTTAAAACTAGATCAGTAACAATTGTAGGGGAAATTGGTTTATAGCAACATAGAAAATCACCAATGCTTATTATGAAAACTGAAGAAACATGTTAATTATGACATATCTTCTCAAAAAGATCAATGTGCAAATGAAATAATTGGTACTGAGACAACAACCAAATTCTGGAACATCAGAAGCTATAATTAACTACAACAACGCTATAAGTTCTTACTCATGTACAATAAATAACAAATTGAACATTTTATGAGGAAGGTAAATATAACTGCAACAGCATAGCGACAGTGTTTGGATGACAACAAATTGATACTAACAGGTGTGTACATGCACAAATTTAGTAACATGGAACTAATAGCACTAAGGACGTCGACTATGTATGCCAAAATTGGGGTAAAGACAACCGTTGCTACATCTCGCACCGGTGCCCTGCTCTGGCGAGCCGATGCAGCGGAAAAAATCAGGGGCCCGGACTCTGGAGCACGTAGTTGCTCCGATGCCCAGTCCCTTCGTGCCATAAAGATTTAGTATTTTACTGCTTGGCTGCTCAGATGTGTGGACCAAAGTTGGCTGCACAAACTACTGAAGCGGTGCCAAATAATTTTCTAATGGCACCGCTGATGATATGGCAACAATTTAAGATACTAGGTACGAACTATGACTCTGTCTTAGGATGAGTTTGGTTAAAGGTGTGGTATGAATGGGTTGGGACCGTGACAATGTCTGAATCACATCTAACAAATGATTTGTAACAACGAAAGAGGGTCTAACCTTCTCTGCACATGCGAGAAACTTCCTCCCACTATCCACAGAATCAAACGCAACTAGCTTCACACATGGAGAATGATGGTGACGACGAGCAAATAGATCTTCAACCACCCCACTCCATTCGTTGCCACTCATGGTCCTAAGGAGCTACAAGAGGAAGAAACGACTCAAATCAATCGTCGGGTAAAAATCCTTCATTCCAAGTCATAGCCTAAGAGAGAGAAGAGAGGCATACCCGGGTGGTGAAGGAGTCGTCGCCGGAGGAGGAACCGCTGGAGAGGTCTTTGAAGAAGACCATGGCGACCCCGGCGGTAGGATGTGAGACGGCGAGAGCGAGGAAGCGGCTATAGCTTAGCAAGGAAGGAAGGAGGAAACAGGGGAAATGTGACTTGTGGTCGGGGAGAAAAGGGGGTGGGGAAGGGGGGCGGGGGTAGATATTTTGGCGGTAGGCCAAAATTTTGGAAATGTGGAGGGAAACTTTGCGCGCGGTGCCGCCGGACCTTTCACTTTGAATGATTGTGTGCATCGCAAACGATTCTTCTGCTTTACGCGCATGGGATGAGTTTGATAATTCAAATTTTGGTGGAAATTTCCCCGGGTACATCATTGCATAATTTAACATCGCTTGCTAATTTGGACACACAAAAGAGCATACAACAGACATACCACACTTACTGAATCGAGCAATTTTAGTAATTAAACAGAGCCAGTTGACCTAAACATTGCTCTAACAAAAGACCAACATTAAAAATAAAGCCTAAGTACGCATAATTTTAACAAATCCGCCGCCGCGCCGGCCTATGCATCGCCGGTGTGAGATGAGATGTCGATGACTTGTCCTGGCTACATGCCGCCGTTGGTGGCCTCCACGCCCCCTGCTGAAGTCAACCGCGTCCTCGTCCTCGGTGCCGCCCTCAAGGTTGTAGTACTCGTAGTAGTGGCTGCGCCAGAGCTTGCGTTGGTACTCCACCGTCGATTCCTCGACGGACAGACTCTTCTCTACCTCGACCTCGGCCACGCACAACTCCTCCTCCCGGAGCTCCTCAATCTCCGCCGCCTCCTGCATCTCTAGCTCCCGCTCGGCGACCTCATGAGGAAGCAGGTGCTCCATAGCCACCGCCGCCTTTTCAGACGTGGGTTGCATGTTGGAGTCCAAGGTAGCCTGGAATATCTTGCCGTGTGCATCCTCGATCTTGGTGTGAATGGCCTAGACCCGGGCTAGGGCGACATCGGCGGCACGGATGGCAGCTCCAGCGCTCTCGGTGTTTGCAGTCGCCCTTGCAGCAGCTGTTGCAGTCGTATCGGCTGTTGCAGCTGCCCTGTCGGCTGCCGCAGACGCCCTCTCAACGGAAGTGGCCGTGCTCAATGCGGATGCGGCGGCGCTCTCGGCGTAGGTGGCGGCGCTCGGGGGTGACGCGGCCATCGTACGAGCCTTCACGAAGCATTTCCATGGCGTCATCTTTGCAAGAAGGGGGTGTGGGAATGGGGATCGGGATTCATGGATTCGGGGGTTGCCGGAACTGGAGCAGACGAGCAGGCGAAGCATAAGTAGGGAGGCTTAAATAGACCCAGATATTTTCATCACAAACGATTCCTAGAAAACAACTGTGTGTGATGTTGTAGATATTTTTTATTAGCTATGAAAGACAAATTTGGAGTAAAGTGGCAACGGATGGTGTTTTAAATGAACAATAAATTTTGTAGTACTAATACAACTGTCATGTCAAATTTTGGAAAATTTCAGGGGTCATTTGACCTTTTTAAGACATTTAAGTGATTTTGTAGCCATTTAATGACCGTAATTGAAATTTGAACTACATGTACATGCAACAGCTAACCCTAACGGTTTGAAAACTCACATATCATGTACTTGTGTGCGATTTAATTCCATGTGCAGTAAATTGGAAGGAATTTTCAAACATATTGGTCTAACAGCTATGACACAATTAAGCATGGAGTGACATGGCATTTTAATTCCAAAAAATAAAAAAAAATCGGAAACACATGAAACCTTGGTTGATGTAATGTCATGCCACCAAAAGATGATGTGGTAAAGAAATTGGCATGTTCGGCGAAAGTTTGGACACACACCCCTCACAAACCGGAGCAACTCACTAGAAGGCTCGTGGTTCCGAGAGGGAACAATGCATGTTTGATGACGAACGGGAGATAGCTTCCTCTTACGGCCTTCAATTTGTTTTCTACGTCTAACGTGCACTACTACAACTGTAATGTGAATTTTTTGAAAATTCTAGGGGTCATTTGACCTTTTAAAGACATTTAAGTGATTTTCTAGCCATTTAATGACCGTAATTCAAATTTAAACTACATCTACATGCAACGTCTAACCAAAACGGTTTGAAAAATCATATTTGTGTACTTGTGTGCGAGTTAATTCCATGTGCAATAAACTAGAAGGAATTTTCAAACATATTTGTCTCACGACATGGACACATGCATACGTATGCATGGAGTGACATGGCATTTTAATTCCAAAAAAATCAGAAACACATGAAACCTTGGTTGATGTAATGTCATGCCACCGAGATGATGTGGTAAAGAAATTAGCATGTTTGAAGAAAGTTTGGACACACACCCCTCACAAACTGGAGCAACTCACTAGAAGGCTCGTGGTTCCGAGATGGAACAATGCATGTTTGATGACAAATGGGAGATAGCTTCCTCTTACGGCCTTCAATTTTTTTCTACGTCTAACGTGCACTACTACAACTGTAATGTGAAACATTTGAAAATTCTAGGGGTCATTTGACCTTTTAAAGACATTTAAGTGGTTTCCTAGCCATTTAATGACCGTAATTCAAATTTGAACTACATCTACATGCAACTCCTAACCAAAACGGTTTGAAATATCATATATGTGTACTTGTGTGTGAGTTAATTCCATGTGTAGTAAATTAGAAGGAATTTTCAAACATATTGGTCTCACGACATGGACACATGCATACATATGCATGGAGTGACATGGCATTTTAATTCCAAAAAAATAAAAAATGATCAGAAAAACATGAAACCTTGGTTGATGTAATGTCATGCCACCAAGATGATGTGGTAAAGAAATTGACATGTTTGACAAAATTTTGGACACACACCCCTCACAAACCGGAGCAACTCACTAGAAGGTTCGTGGTTCCGAGAGGGAACAATGCATGTTTGATGATGAATAGGAGATAGCTTCCTCTTACGTCCTTCATTTTTTTTCTATGTCTAACGTGCACTACTACAACTGTAATGTGAAATTTTTGAAAAGTCTAGGGGTCATTTGACCTTTTAAAGACATTTAAGTGATTTTCTAGCCATTTAATGACCTTAATTCAAATTTGAAGTGCATCTACATGCAACGCCTAACCAAAACGGTTCGAAAAATCATATATATGTACTTGTGTGCGAGTTAATTCCATGTGCAGTAAATTAGAAGGAATTTTCAAACATATTGGTTTCACGACATGGCCACATGCATACGTATGCATGGAGTGACATGGCATTTTAATTCCAAAAATAAAAAAATGATCAGAAAAATATGAAACCTTGGTCGATGTAATGTCATGCCACCAAGATGATGTGGTAAAGAAATTGGCATGTTTGCCGAAAGTTTGGACACACACCCCTCACAAACTGGAGCAACTCGCCAGAAGGTTCGTGGTTCCGAGAGGAAACAATGCATGTTTGATGACGAACGGGAGATAGCTTCCTCTTACGGCCTTCAATTTTTTCCCTATGTCTAACGTGCACTAATACAACTGCCATGTGAAATGTTTGAAAATTTCAAGAGTCATTTGACCTTTTAAAGACATGTGAGTGATTTTCTAGCCATTTAATGACCGTAATTCAAATTTGAACTACATCTACATGCAACGCCTAACCATAGCGGTTTGAAAATCATATTTTTGTGTACTTATGTGTGAGTTCATTCCATGTGCAGTAAATTAGAAGGAATTTTCAAACATATTGGTCTCAAGGCATGGGCACATGCATGGAGTGCCATGGCATTTTAATTCCAAAAAAATAAAAAATGATCAGAAAAACATGAAACCTTGCTTGATTTAATGTCATGCCACCAAGATGATGTGGTAAAAAATGGCTTGTTTGAGGAAAGTTTGGACACACACTCCTCACAAACAGGAGCAACTCACTAGAAGGTTCGTGGTTCCGAGAGGGAAATGCATGTTTGATGACGAACGGGAGCACTACAAAAAAAGACACTTCCGTGATGATACGTGTTTGTCATAGTAGGTCACGTTTTCTGTCATGCATGTACATCCATGACGATTTTATGACAGAATCAAGATAGTCATACATGTGCTGTCGTAGAAGTGTTCCATGACATTACCAAAATTATCATCACGGAAGTGTCCACTTCCATGAAGATAAATCGTGCGTCATAGAAGTGCTTTCGTCAAGGGTGACCGACACGTGGCATCCACCGTAACGGCTCGCCGTTAAGCTATCGGGTCCGGTTTTGGATCCGATAACCCGTTAACAGCCTGGACCAATGATGATTTTCCACGTGTAAAATTCTCATTGGCCGGAGGAAACACGTGTCTGCTCCTCGGTGGGCCAGATGTCGCCCGTCCACTGGAGGAGACATGCCTATGATACATCGACATGTGGCAGGGCCTAACAGGCCCATATAGGTTAAAAAGGCCGGCCAAGTCAAAGGCTCGTAGTACTTACTCAGGTACTAGTGGGTCAGCCCAATAACGGCATGTTTAATAAAGGCCCATTTATGGCCCGAAGCCAGATCTGGCCCGTTAATTGTTCGCCGAATATTTGGGCCCAATTACAGCCCAGTGAATTTCAGCCTGTTAGAGGTCCGATGTAGACATGGGCCAATTTCAGCCCGGTGTGTCTTTCGTCCTGGGAATGGCCCGTGCTGCCCATGGGCCATATATGGCCTGATGCGACATCCGGCCCACTAACGGCCCATGATAAAGGTGGTAACAGTTCAACCCAACGTGACTTTGGGCCTGTTAAAGGCCTGTCGTATAATTCGGCCCGTTGATGCATGTACTAAGCTTTCGGCCTCTTAAAGGCCCATGATATCAGTGGGCCAACTAAGGCCCAAGATATGTTTCGGCCTGGTAACGGCCTGTCATATAACTGGGCCAAAAAAGGCTCGGTCGACATTTCAGCCTGCTGAAGGCCCATCGACGACTAGTGAAAATTGAGGCCCAACATGCATTTCGGCCTGCTAAAGGCCCATGGTTTCTTCTAGGTCATAATAGGCCAGTAGAATATTCAGCTTGTTAATGGCCCAACGTTACCTGGGCCAATCTAAGCGCAGGGTCCACAAAAGGCCCAACTAAAATTTGGGCCGAATATAGGCCGGAGTAAGTTGTGGGCCTGGCGCAAAGTGTGAAGGCCCCAATGGCCATTCGGGCCCAAGAAAGATGCAGGCCGGTCCAATTGTGGCCCGCTAAAAACAAGACCCGTTAGAGACGAATGTTTCGGCCCGGTCGACTACATCAGATTTTTTTTCAGATAGCGAATGATGGCAGTAACTAGTAGGAATTAAGAACAAACCTACTCTATACAATAAAGAAATTACGGCATAGTAACTTAGAATAAACCTACGCTATACAATAAAGGATTTATGGTATATTACATCCACCGGGCATCGAAGTTCGCCACCAGTGATCATAAAGCAAAACGAAGAAGCAGATTACAAAAAATGGGCACCATTGTAGCGTAACAAAATAATACAGAACCGAGACCACTTCCAAGACATTTCAAGAAAGGTTAGCCTTGCGCGGGAACTGCGGTGCAAGCTGCTGAGCAAGGCTATGAGACTGTCCTAGCATGTCGGTCATAGCTTCCAGGTGTAGTTGTTTAGCAATGAGGTTCTCATTGGTGTTCTCCGCAATCTTTCTTAGAGATAGGACTTCAAGTCGAAGTTGAGTTGCAGAATGCCTTTCTGCTAGAACTTGGGACTGAAGAAGTCGAACTGATTTAGATAGCGAATTCTGTGAGCTTGTCTGGCTGCTAGTCTCAAGTAACTTGCACACTGCATCAAGACAAGACTTTGGAGTTGTCTCGCTATCTTCAAGATGTTTTGCCTTCTTTACTGCAATATATGTTGGGTTTGTCTCATAGCCTTCGGCAGACTTGTGCATGCCATCAGTCATATCACCCTGAAACAAGCAGAGAGATGACAGGTTTTCCACATGTATAAACAAAGATGATAACTGTGTTGTCAATTCCATCCAATTTCAAATTAGAAAATAAAGAGTAAGTTCAAAATATCAATAGCATAATCTGGCATTGTTCATAATGCGGGGAGCTTCACCACACTACTGGATTACCATGTCAACATAACAAACATAGATGAAGGGCAAAGACAATAATTGTATCTATTTTGGTTAATGTGCATGGCATGTTGTTCATATCATCAGCCACATTAGTAAGATAAAACAGGAGATGACAAGGTGCAAATGTGGGCTGCTTCACCACACACTGGATTATAGATCCACAAAAACAAGCATACATATAGAGAGTATTGAGTAATGTGCATGGTATGAATAAGGAATTTGGTTTTACAAGTAAAACTTGGAACTTACAGTTCTTGCAAACATGCATTTTGATAGAAACAGTAAACTAAACAGCAGTAAACGATAGGGAGTATGAGCAAATTAAATAGCAGTTGAGGATAAAGGCTTTAGAAGGACTGACTTACATTAACAGTTAACACCGGCTTTATAATGCCCTTCTCCATGTCAAGGGAAGGATAACTCAAGAATTTTAGCACAGAATCTTCTTCATAAGCATTGCATGTACTCTACATTTTGTAGAGAGTAATTATAGATATGATAATACTGGAAGGGATAGAGGATAATGAAGATAAGATGCAGATTCATGCTACATAATCAACTACCAATCCCTGGAAGTACAAGCGTTACAGGACAAAATGTACTGACAAGACCAATGGGCTACACTTCTGCACTGGCATTGTCTGTGCATTCAACTTTTTGGTAAGATTAAATATATATCTGATATCTTTTAGTAAATGGTGGGCGAGGGAGATAAGATGCAGAATGCTACACAATGAACCAATCCCTCTTCCCATAATACAAGAGTGTTTTGAACACTGGTGTACTGTACAAAAGGTTCTTATATTATGGGACGGAGGGAGTAGCTGTTAATGTAAGTACAGTGATAGATGACGTTCAGTCCTTACAAGAGGACTGTAGTGCTAAACCTTTTCAAAAGCATTGGGTTGATTCTATATTTATGTAAGAGTCCATGCGGATCTTATAATGTCCACCAAATGGACGATAACGAAGCTAACATGTGCAGTGATGCTACATAATCAAACAGCTATGAAAGTAAGTATGGTCATACAGGGCAAGAGGTACTCACAAGAGCAATGCAGTTTGCAGTATAATTGTGAGATTATGTGCTCCCTTGAGAATGAATGTTCTTCTGCTAAAAGTTTTCGTACAAGTGAGACGTTAAGGCAAATGCAGAAATGTAGCTCAAATTGTGATGTGATATCATAGACAGTACCTTACGCTGCAGACGAGACCAATGTGTAACAAGATTATTCCAGTCACTGTCGGATAAATGTAGCACCGGAGACTTTACAGAAATTTCGTTTAGATGCTTGCCATCGAAGTGTGCTTGCCTCAAGTAGGAATGATACTTCATCAACGAGTGCTTAAAAAGCGCAACCAACCCTTGCTCATCTTGACAATCCAGTTTGGTCCTCGCCTATTTAAAAGAATGAAATCTTGTGTCTTTTGTCAGCAGAAACATATGCAGTAATTACCATGAATAACATTTGTACATTACTTACACGTAAGTTGTGGAGGAAGACTGGAAATTGTTCTGTGTCTGTGGTATAATCTTTCCATGAAGGAAAGATGCGCACAAAGTTCCTGACAACAATATAAGCTTCATCTTCTAAACTGGGAAGAAATGGAACAGGGGTCCTATTTGCTTCAATTGGGGCTCTCTCTGGTTCGAAAAGGGATTTGGCAACTGGATTTGGTGTACTCTTTGCTGGAATGGGGGTTTTGCGTCGTAGAGCTGGTGCTGTGTCAACTGGCATCATCATACTGTTTGCTGCAGTTGGGGTCTGCTGAGTTGGGGCATCAGAAATGACCAGTGTAGTAGGGCTAGAGTCTGCTAGAGTTGGGGTGTTTTGCGGGTCAGGTGATATTGCAACTACACCTAATGGGCTATTTGATTTATCAGGTGTCACTACCTTTTCCAAATACTTTGCTTGTGCTCCTCCGCGATCAGCAATCGCCCTCTTCCTTTTGAACATCTGATACACAAGAATGTCATTTGAATGGATAAATATGGTATGATGACAGATGGAATATGTACTAAAAATGGATAGGCAGGGCGTATTCACATACACGATGTGTAAACTAAGCTAATGGCAGTGCAACAAAGTAGAAGCAATGCAAAGCATCAGTTGCAAGATATGTGCGACCAATATAACCGTGGAAAGTTAGAGCAAGCACCTTGATGGGTGAATAAGATAGGGCATCTGCCTCTGACTCCTCCACTAGGGAGCTACATTGACTTAGGTCTCCCTCTAGCTCAGAATCACTATTAGGATCATATTCTGAGCATGAATCTGTAGGTGGAGAGCGTTTGCATTACATTGCATCCAGACTTGATTCCAGTCCCTTAATGCCAAGTTTGACAGCCATGGCATTGTTCTACTTTATTCTTTTCATGCGCGCAAGCTCATAATCATTATGATGTTGTTCAGAATCTGAGATTCATGAAAACATAAAAAGTAGTCAGATTATCTATGGAATGCATTGCGGATTCAACTCGAAGAGTGTCTCCCTATAAACCCCTGCATATGCAAAGTTCACCCCCCAACCGTGCTGACCAGACCACACAGAGAAATACAAACCCCTTATGTCTCTATAACAGGCAGACACAGATTTCAAAACTGAAGTAGGAACATCAGAATCATATCAAATTCGTATTTGAACAAATAAACCAAGGAAATATGAGTGGCATAATGTTTAGCTTCAAGGGTGGAGTGTTGGTAGTGTGACACAAAGCAAGTAGGCAGATTGTATTCCATGTAAAAGATCGTAGCCTATGTAAAAGCTAGAAATGACACTTTCTTTCTATACAATGCAGTGTTCGTTGCCCACACATGATGGAAGAGAACACACAAAGAAACACTATTCACTCATGTCTACGGTTCCAGTATTTTGAAACAGGGTGGTCCACCCTAAAAGAATATTGACAACAAATATGAGAAGGCAAGCATAGAGTAGTGAATCAATCATTTACTTGTGAGCTCACTAGGACAAGTATGTAGAATTGTAACTGCAGTAAGAGACCGTCTAAAATTTGAATCAAGAAGTTTGTCTTAGCACTTACTGTTTGCAACTAATTGACGTGAATAATTGGATATCATATTGAATGAGTAAGAAAGACAAGTAAAATTGTCAACAAACCTGGCTTGCAATAGTAATCTGGGTCAATGTCACTACGACCAACAATCCAAAATGACTAGTGTCTGTTCCTAGGGCCGGAATTTTGAAACCTTGTGAACTTTACAGGTACTAAAGATTACTGAAATACATCTGAACCATTAAGTGTAGGTAGCACTCAGCACACAACAAACCCTAATGACAGTCCTGCCTAATGAGTAATGAATCAATTAGAAAATGGGTGACGAGGAGTGGCTGCTGAAGTGCTGAGTGTTGAGGATGTATCTCAGGATAAATCGGGTTGCCTTAGTGGGTGCTACGTGCCTGAGCCCTGAACGGAATGGGAAGGTAGGCATGGCAGCGCGCCCGGGCAGCGGTGACGCTGTAGGGCGAGCGGCTCCTGACCTCCTGCTAGTCCGGCATCTCCTCCTAGAGTCATGTCGTCCGGGGACGACAAGTCGCCGGCAAGGCAGGCGGCTGGAGGCGAGTAGAGATCGGAAGCGCGCAGCAGAATAGAGGGGGATCGGGGCCTGGGATGACCCAAAATCCCAAGGTGGGCCGGCCCATCGTGGGCACCCTGTAGAGATACACACCCGAGCGGCGAACATGCATTTTCGAAACTAAATTAGGAACATTTAGCTGACCAATTAAACGACTCTGTTTTCATAATATCAGATCTGTATTTGAACAACTAAGCTTGTTTAGCTTGATGGGTGGAGCAGTGATATTATGACACGAAGCACGTATTCTGATCGTATAGTGATCATAAAAGGGGGAAACCCTAAGCATTTTTTAGCAAAAGAGGGTTTCCCCTCCGATTTCTATTAAAGAAACCACCACAGAACCAACATGATCAATTAAACCCTAAGCATGATCAATTAAACCGTATTATGACTGTGCCATGGCAAATTTAAAGCTGCAAACCAGAGAAATCATATTTAGCATCCATTGTTTGCTTCGAACTAAGAACTAAATTCTAAGATCTGAAAAGAAAGTAGAGTAACCAAGTTATGATCTATTTTCTGGTTGAGATCAAAAAGTTGAGGAGATATGAAGTACCACCTCTCTTGTGGCATCGTGTAGGCATCAGGGTGCGATGGCTGTCGGTGCATCGGGGGATAAGTCCCGTTGCGGTGGAAGAGAAGGTCATGTGAGCGGCCCCGGCAAACAGGACGACAGCGTCGATGAAGCGAGAGGACGCGATGCAAGGCTCTTGGTCCATCGCCATGGATGAGAAACGTCCATCTCTAGCAGTGGATGACGCGGTCTTGGTAGGCGCTCCGGCATGGTGGAGGGCGGTGGCGATGGATGGGGTGGAGGGCGGCGACGATGGATGGGGTGGCGGACGGACGAGGCTAGTGTGGGGATGGTGTTCTAGCGCGGACGGTGTATGAATGGGAAAATGGAGGGAGAGGTACGGGGAACCATGTTTTTGGGACGCGCCTGTCTGAAATATGGGAAAGTTACAAACTTAGCCCCCATTTAAAATTTGGGCGTCTCATCGGTTGGGGATAGGATGGTAATCTCGCATCTCGCCAATATTTGCCCAGAGCGATTTCAGGCGAGGAGAGGGTGTTTTGGCGCCCATGGTTGGCGCCCACGGTGTATGAACAGGGCTGACAGGTAGGGCGGTTGTGTCACGTCTGAGTGAAGTTACAAACCTGCCCCTATTAAAAATATTTGCCTACATCGATTTCGGCCGAGTCGAGTTTGTTTTGCCGCCCACCGTGTATGAATGGGGAAATGGAGGGAGAAATAGAGTTCTTTCGGACGAGCTTGAATCAAATGTGTTTTGCCTCCCATGTTTGGCGCCCACCATGTCAGAATGGGCTCAGAGGCGGTCGTGTCACGTCTAATTGAAGTTACTAACCTACCCCTATTGAAATCAGTGGAAATCGGGCCGATGGATTGTCCGTGTAATGGGTAGACAGTAATTTCCATCTCCCAAACACTTGGCTGCGGGCAGCCGATCTGGGAGTGGACATTTTGCCGCTTCTTTCGAATTTTGGGACAATAAGCATCCACGTTTACCCTGACAACTAAATTCGAATCCATTTAGTATTCCTATAAAAATCTTTATAAATCATTCTATGCGTTTTTATATATCTTCAAAAGCACGACAAAGATGTATTCCACTGTCATATATGAATATGATTTACAAATGCCGATACTCAAATTCAGAAGCTAGAATCTAGTTTAAGGTGAATTCGAATATTTGGAACACTTTATGTCCAACTCAAATGTCACACGCAGCATAATGTGTACTCCCATTTAGATATGTACACAAGCGATGTATCAAGATTCAAATACCGAGTCAATCAACCAAGAATGTACATAACTAACAGACATATAAACACTTATAGAGTATATGGATCAATAATATCAACTAACATACATAAGCCAGGCCGCTGTACTTTTTTTTGCTAGAACAGCATCCTTTTTTAGCGAAGCTACTATAGCATCTTGGCCCTTTCCGATGCATGCCACTTATGGTCATCTATACTACTATTATTGCTGAATGCACATTCAGCTCGATCGGCATATTTGTAGGTCTGACACAGCAATCAAAATGAAATGTCTCCGAGTCTTATCACTTAATACAGACTTGTGCTCAAATAAAATTACAAACCAAAAAACAAAAAACAATTATTACATGATCTCTAAAACAAATGGTTTGATTGATTACATGAACAAACAACACAAAGGTTATTCAACGATGGAAAGAACATTTCACCTATGATTTACCAAGTGGGACTTTAATTTACCAAGCATAAGTTCCTCCCTCATAATAATTTTCAGTAGCATCATGAAGAAATTCAACAATATAACCATCACATAAAGCATTCTTTTCATGACACAAAAGCATAGAAAACTTATGACTCTCCACATAAGCAAATTTCTTCTCATCAATAGTAGTGGGAACAAACTCAACAAAATAACTATCATGAGAGTGAAAATTAAAATCATGATGACAAGTTTCATGGTTATCATTATTCTTTATAGCATACATGTCATCAACATAATCATCATAGATAGCAACTTTGTTATCATAATCAATTGCAACCTCCTCCAAAATAGTGGATTCATCATTAAATAAAGTCACGACCTCTCCAAATCCACTTTCATCAATATAATCATCATAAATAGGAGGCATGCAATCATCATAATAAGTTTTCTCATCAAAACTTGGGGGACTAAAAATATCATATTCATCAAATATAGCATCCCCAAGCTTATGGCTTTGCATATCATTAGCATCATGGATATTCAAAGAATTCATACTAACAACATTGCAATCATGCTCCTCATTTATACCAAACATTCTATTGAATTCTTCTGTTATCAATTGAGCACAATTTTCCTTTCCATCATTTTCATGAAAGATATTATAGAGATGAATAATATGATGCAACCTCAATTCCATTTTTTGTAGTATTCTTTTATAAACCAAACTAGTGATAAATAAGAAACTAAAAGATTCGATTGCAAGATCTAAATATATACCTTCAAGCACTCACCTCCCCGACAACGGCGCCAGAAAAGAGCTTCGTTGACGGGATGTGAGTGCCGCTTACCTAACCTCCCCGGCAATGGCACCAGAAAAGAGTTTGATGTCTACTACGCAACTTTATTCTTGTAGACTCGTGTTGGGCCTCCAAGGTAGAGTTTTGTAGGACAGTAGCAATTTTCCCTCGAGTGGATGACCTAAGGTTTATCAATCCGTGGGAGGTGTAGGATGAACATGGTCTCTCTCAAACAACCCTGGAACCAAATACAAGGAATCTCTTGTGTCCCCAACACACCCAATACAATGGCAAATTGTATAGGTGCACTAGCTCGGCTAAGAGATAGTGATAAAAGTGTAATATTGATGGTAGAAATATATTTTTATAATCTGAATAAAAAACAACAAGGTAGCAAATAGTAAACGGGCACAAAACGGTATTGCAATGCTTGAAAATGAGGCCTAGGGTCTGTACTTTCACTAGTGCAATCTCTCAACAGTGCTAATATAATTGGATCATATAACCGTCCCTCAAAGTGCGATGAAGAATCACTCCAAAGTTCCTATCTAGCGGAGAACATAAGACGAAATTGTTTGTAGGGTATGGAACCACCTCAAAGCTATTCTTTCTGATCAATCTATCCTAGAGTTCGTACTAAAATAACACCAAGCTATTCTTTCCGATCGATTTGACCAAGAGATCATACTAAAATAAAACCAAAGCAAATTCAGATTCATAATATTCAATCCAACACAAAGAACTTCAAAGAGTGCCCCAAGATTTCTACCAGAGAAACAAAGACAAGAACGTGCATCAACCCCTATGCATAGATTACCCCAATGTCACCTTGGGAATCTGCAAGTTGAATGCCAAAACATATATTGAGTGAATCAATATGATACCCCATTGTCATCACGAGTATTCATATGCAAGACATATATCAAGTGCTCTCAAATCCATAAAAGTATTCAATCCGATAAAACGAAATCTCAAAGGGAAAACTCAATTCATCATAAGATAGAGAGGGGAAACACCATATGATCCGACTATATTAACAAGGCCCGCGATACATCAAGATCGTGACATCTCAAGAACACGAGAGAGAGAGAGAGAGAAAGAGAGAGATTAAACACATAGCTACTTGTACAAACCCTCGGCCCCGACGGTGAACTACTCCGTCCTCTTCGTAGTGGCCGCCAGGATGATGAAGATGGCCACCGATAATGATTCCCCCCTATGGCAGGGTGCCGGAATGGGGTCTAGATTGGTTTTCGGTGTCTACAGAGCCTTGCTGTGGTGGAACTTCTGATCTAGGGTTATTTCTGATGGTTTCTCTATTTATATGATTTTTTGGCGTCGGTTTCACGCGAAGATGGGCCTCGAGGTGAGCACAACCCACCAGGGCAAGCCAGGCCCACCAGGCGCGCCCTGGTGGGTTGTGCCCTCCTCGTAGCTCTTCTGGCCCTCCCACGAAGCTATTGGGGATCGTTGCAGAAATTAAAAAATTTCTACGCATCACCAAGATCAATCTATGGAGTAACTAGCAACAAGAGAGAAGGGAGTGCATCTTCATATCCTTGAAGATCGTGAGTCGGAAGCGTTGCAAGAACGCGGTTGGAGGAGTTGTACACGTAGCGATTCAGATCGCGGCCGAATCCGATCTAAGCACCGAATAATGGCGCCTCCGCGTTCAACACATGTGCAGCCCGGTGACGTCTCCCGCGCCTTGATCCAGCAAGGAGGAGGGAGAGGTTGAGGAAGAAGGCTCCAACAGCAGCACGACGGCGTGGTGGTGATGGAGTGGCAGTTCTCCGGCAGGGCTTCGCCAAGCTCACGCGGAGGAGGAGAGGTGTTGGGGAGGGGAGGGGATGCGCCTTGGATGTGGTGTTGCAGCCCTGCCCTCGCCCCTCTATTTAAAGGGACAAGAGGAAAGGGGGTCGGCCCCTCTAGATGAGATTTAGAGGGGGGCGGCGGCCAAGGGGGAGGGGGCTTGCCCCCCCCCCCCCAAGCAAGGGTGGCGCCCCCCTTTAGGGTTCCCCCAAACCCTAGGTGCATGGGCCCTAGGGTGGGATGGCGCCCAGCCCACTAGGGACTGGTTCCCTTCCACCTACAGCCCATAAGGCCCTCCGGGGCAGGTGGACCCTCCCGGTGGACCCCCGGAACCCCTCCGGTGGTCCCGGTACAATACCGGCATACCCCCGAATATTTCCGGTGACCGTATGATGACTTCCCATATATAAATCTTCACCTCCGGACTATTCCGGAACTCCTCGTGACGTCCAGGATCTCATCCGGGACTCCGAACAACATTCGGTAATCACATACAAATCTTCCTAATAACCCTAGCGTCATCGAACCTTAAGTGTGTAGACCCTACGGGTTCGGGAACCATGCAGACATGACCGAGACAACTCTCCGGCCAATAACCAACAGCGGGATCTGGATACCCATGTTGGCTCCCACATGTTCCACGATGATCTCATCGGATGAACCACGATGTCGAGGGTTCAAGCAATCCTGTATACAATTCCCTTTGTCAATCGGTACGTTACTTGCCCGAGATTCGATCGTCGGTATCCCAATACCTCGTTCAATCTCGTTACCGGCAAGTCACTTTACTCGTTCCGTAACACATCATCCCATGACCAACCCTTTAGTCACATTGAGCTCATTACGATGATGTCTTACCGAGTGGGCCCAGAGATACCTCTCTGTCATACGGAGTGACAAATCCCAGTCTCGATTCGTGCCAACCCAACACACACTTTCGGAGATACCCGTAGTGCACCTTTATAGCCACCCAGTTACGTTGTGACGTTTGGCACACCCAAAGTATTCCTACAGTATCCGGGAGTTGCACAATCTCATGGTCTAAGGAAAAGATACTTGACATTAGAAAAGCTCTAGCAGACGAACTACACGATCTTGTGCTATGATTAGGATTGGGTCTTGTCCATCACATCTTTCTCTTAATGATGTGATCCCGTTATTAATGACATCCAATGTCCATGGTCAGGAAACCATGACCATCTGTTGATCAACGAGCTAGTCAACTAGAGGCTCACTAGGGACATGTTGTGGTCTATGTATTCACACATGTATCACGATTTCCGGATAATACAATTATAGCATGAACAATAGACAATTATCATGAACAAGGAAATATAATAATAACCATTTTATTATTGCCTCTAGGGCATATTTCCAACAGTCTCCCACTTGCACTAGAGTCAATAATCTAGTTACATTGTGATGAATCGAACACCCATAGAGTTCTGGTGTTGATCATGTTTTGCTCGAGGAAGAGGTTTAGTCAATGGATCTGTGACATTCAGGTCCGTATGCACTTTATAAATATCTATGTCTCCATTTTGAACATTTTCACAAATGGAGTTGAAGTGATGCTTGATATGCCTGGTCTTCCTGTGAAACCTGGGCTCCTTGGCAAGGGCAATAGCTCCAGTGTTGTCACAGAAGAGAGTCATCGGGCCCGACGCATTGGGAATAACTCCTAGGTCGGTAATGAACTCCTTCATCCAGATTGCTTCTTGTGCTGCCTCCGAGGCTGTCATGTACTCCGCTTCACATGTAGATCCCGCCACGACGCTTTGCTTGCAACTACACCAGCTGACTGCCCCACCATTCAAAATATACATGTATCCGGTTTGTGACTTGGAGTCATCCAGATCTGTGTCGAAGCTAGCATCGACGTAACCCTTTACGACGAGCTCTTTGTCACCTCCATAAACGAGAAACATATCCTTAGTCCTTTTCAGGTACTTCAGGATATTCTTGACCGTTGTCCAGTGTTCCATGCCGGGATTACTTTGGTACCTTCCTACCAAACTTACGGCAAGGTTTACATCAGGTCTGGTACACAGCATGGCATACATAATAGACCCTATGGCCGAGGCATAGGGGACGACACTCATCGTTTCTCTATCTTCTGCCGTGGTCGGGCATTGAGCCGTGCTCAATCTCATACCTTGCAATACAGGCAAGAACCCCTTCTTGGACTGATCCATATTGAACTTCTTCAATATCTTGTCAAGGTACGTACTTTGTGAAAGACCAATGAGGTGTCTCGATCTATCTCTATAGATCTTGATGCCTAATATATAAGCAGCTTCTCCAAGATCCTTCATTGAAACACACTTGTTCAAGTAGGCCTTTTATGCTTTCCAAGAATTCTATATCATTTCCCATCAATAGTATGTCATCCACATATAATATGAGAAATGCTACAGAGCTCCCACTCACTTTCTTGTAAACACAGGCTTCTCCATAAGTCCGCGTAAACCCAAACGCTTTGATCATCTCATCAAATTGAATGTTCCAACTCCGAGATGCTTGCACTAGCCCATAGATTGAGCGTTGGAGCTTGCACACCTTGTCAGCATTCTTAGGATCGACAAAACCTTCTGGCTACATCATATACAATTCTTCCTTAAGGAAACCATTAAGGAATGCCGTTTTGATGTCCATTTTCCATATCTCATAATCATAGAATGCGGCAATTGCTAACATGATTCGGACGGACTTCGGCTTTGCTACGGGTGAGAAAGTCTCATCGTAGTCAACCCCTTGAACTTGTTGATAATCTTCAGCGACAAGCCGAGCCTTATAGATGGTCACATTACCATCCGCGTCTGTCTTCTTCTTAAAGATCCATTTATTTTCTATGGCTCGCCGATCATCAGGCAAGTCAGTCAAAGTCCATACTTCGTTTTCATACATGGATCCTATCTCGGATTTCATGGCTTCCAGCCATTTGTCAGAATCTAGGCCCGCCATTGCTTCTTCATAGTTCCAAGGTTCACCATTGTCTAACAACATGATTTCTAGGACAGGGTTGCCATACCACTCTGGTGCGGAACGTGTCCTTGTGGACCTACGAAGTTTAGTAGCAACTTGATCTGAAGTTTCATGATCATCATCATTAACTTCCTCTCTAGTCGGTGCAGGCACCTCAGAAACATTTTCTTGAGCTGCGCCACTCTCCAGTTCAAGAGGCAATACTTCATCAAGTTCTTCTTTCCTCCCACTTACTTCTTTTGAGAGAAACTATTTCTCTAGAAAGGATCCATTCTTGGCAACAAAGATCTTGCCTTCGGATCTAAGGTAGAAGGTATACCCAATAGTTTCCTTAGGGTATCCTATGAAGACGCATTTTTCCGATTTGGGTTCGAGCTTTTCAGGTTGAAGTTTCTTGACATAAGCATCGCATCCCCAAACTTTCAGAAACGACAGCTTAGGTTTCTTACCAAACCACAATTCATATGGTGTCGTCTCAACGGATTTTGACGGAGCCCTATTTAAAGTGAATGCAGCAGTCTCTATAGCATAACCCCAAAATGACAGCGGTAGATCAGTAAGAGACACCATAGATCGTACCATATCCAATAGAGTGCGATTACGACGTTCGGACACACCATTACGCTGAGGTGTGCGTGAGTTGTGAAACAATTCCGCATTTCCTTAAGTGCGTGCCAAATTCGTGACTCAAATATTCTCCCCCATGATCTGATCGTAAGAACTTGATTTTCCTGTCACGTTGATTCTCAACCTCACTCTGAAATTCCTTGAACTTTTCAAAGGTCTCAGACTTGTGTTTCATTAAGTAGACATACCCATATCTACTCAAGTCATCAGTGAGGGTGAGAACATAATGATAGCCTCCGCGAGCCTCAACACTCATTGGACCGCACACATCAGTATGTATGATTTCCAATAAGTTGGTTGCTCGCTCCATTATTCCGGAGAACGGAGTCTTGGTCATTTTGCCCATGAGGCATGGTTCGCACGTGTCAAATGATTCATAATCAAGAGACTCCAAGACCATATGCATGGAGTTTCTTCATGTGTTTGACACCAATGTGACCAAGGCGGCAGTGCCACAAGTATGTGGGACTATCATTATCAACCTGACATCTTTTGGCATTCACAATATGAATATGTGTAACATCACGTTCGAGATTAAATAAGAATAAACCATTGACCAGCGGGGCATGACCATAAAACATGTCTCTCATATAAATAGAACAACCATTATTCTCATATTTAAATGAGTAGCCATCTCGCATTAAACGAGATCCAGATACAATGTTCATGCTCAAAGCTGGTACTAAATAACAATTATTGAGGTTTAAAACTAATCCCGTAGGTAAATGTAGAGGTAGCGTGCCAACGGCGATCACATCGACCTTGGAACCATTCCCGACGCGCATCGTCACCTCGTCCTTCACCAGTCTCCGTTTATTCCGCAGCTCCTGTTTTGAGTTATAAATATGAGCAACCGCACCGGTATCAAATACCCAGGAGGTACTACGAGCGCTGGTTAGGTACACATCAATAACATGTATATCACATATACCTTTGACATTGCCGGCCTTCTTATCCGCTAAGTACTTGGGGCAGTTTCGCTTCCAGTGACCATTTCCCTTGCAATAAAAGCACTCAGTCTCAGGCTCGGGTCCATTCTTTGTCTTCTTCCTAGCAGCTTGCTTACCGGGCGCGGCAACTCCCTTGCCGTCCTTCTTGAAGTTCTTTTTACCCTTTCCTTTCTTGAACTTAGTGGTTTTATTCACCATCAACACTTGATGTTCCTTTTTGATTTCCATCTCCACTGATTTCAGCATTGAATATACCTCAAGAATGGTTTTTTCCATCCCCTGCATATTGAAGTTCATCACAAAGCTCTTGTAGCTAGGTGGGAGCGACTGAAGGATTCTGTCAATGACCGCATCATCCGGGAGGTTAACTCCTAGCTGAGACAAGCGGTTGTGCAACCCAGACATTTTGAGTATGTGCTCGCTGACGGAACTATTCTCCTCCATCTTACAACTATAGAACTTGTCGGAGACTTCATATCTCTCTACCCGGGCATGAGCTTGGAAAACCATTTTAGCTCTTGGAACATCTCATATGCTCTGTGTTTCTCAAAACGCTTTTGGAGCCCCGGTTCTAAGCTGTAAAGCATGCCGCACTGAACCAGGGAGTAATCATCACCGCGCGTCTGCCAGGCGTTCATAACGTCTTGTTCTGCTGGGAAAACAGGTGCTTCACCTAGCGGTGCATCAAGGACATATGCTTTCCTGAAAGCTATGAGGATAATCCTCAGGTTATGGACCCAGTCCGTGTAGTTGCTGCCATCATCTTTCAGCTTGGTTTTCTCTAGGAACGCATTGAAGTTGAGGGCAACATTAGCGTGGGCCATTTGATCTACAAGACATATTGCAAAGAATTTTAGACTATGTTCATGATAATTAAGTTCATCTAATCAAATTATTTAATGAACTCCCACTCAGATAGACATCCCTCTAGTCATTTAAGTGATACATGATCCGAGTCAACTAGGCCGTGTCCGATCATCACGTGAGACAGACTAGTCATCATCGGTGAACATCTTCATGTTGAACGTATCTTCTATACGACTCATGTTCGACCTTTCGGTCTTCCGTGTTCCGAGGCCATGTCTGTAGATGCTAGGCTCGTCAAGTCAACCTAAGTGTATTGCGTGTGTAAATCTGGCTTACACCCGTTGTATGCGAACGTTAGAACCTATCACACCTGATCATCACGTGGTGCTTCGAAACAACGGACCTTAGCAACGGTGCACAGTTAGGGGGAAGATTTTCTTGAAATTATTGCGAGGGATCATCATATTTATGCTACCGTCGTTCTAAGCAAATAAGATGTAAAACATGATAAACATCACATGCAATCAAATAATGACATGATATGGCCAATATCATTTTTCTCCTTTTGATCTCCATCTTCGGGGCGCCATGATCATCATTGTCACCGTCATGACACCATGACCTCCATCATCATGATCTCCATCATCGTGTCTTCATGAAGTTGTCTCGTCAACTATTACTTCTACTACTATGGCTAACGGTTAGCGATAAAGTAAAGTAATTACATGACGTTTATGTTGACACGCAGGTCATAAATAAATTAAGACAACTCCTATGGCTCCTGCCGGTTTTCATACTCATCGGCATGCAAGTCGTGATTCCTATTACAAGAACATGATCAATCTCATACATCACATATATCATTCATCACATCCTTTTGACCATATCACATCACACGGCATATGCTGCAAGAACAAGTTAGACGTCCTCTAATTGTTGTTGCAAGTTTTTACGTGGTTGCTATAGGTTTCTAGCAAGAATGTTTCTTACCTACGCCAAAGCCACAACGTGATATGCCAATTTATATTTACCCTTCATAAGGACCCTTTTCATCGAATCCAATCTGACTAAAGTGGGAGAGACAGACACCCGCTAGCCACCTTATGCAACTAGTGCATGTCAGTCGGTGGAACCAGTCTCACATAAGCGTACGTGTAAGGTCGGTCCGGGCCGCTTCATCCCACGATGCTGTCGAATCAAGATAAGACTAATAACGGCAAGTAAATTGACAAAATTGACGCCCACAACAACTTGTGTTCTACTCGTGCATAGAAACTACGCATAGACCTAGCTCATGATGCCACTGTTGGGGATCGTTGCAGAAATTAAAAAAAAAATTCTACGCATCACCAAGATCAATCTATGGAGTAACTAGCAACGAGAGAGAAGGTAGTTCATCTTCATACCCTTGAAGATCGCGAGTCGGAAGCATTGCAAGAACGCGGTTGGAGGAGTCGTACACGTAGCGATTCAGATCGCGGTCGAATCCGATCTAAGCATCAAACAACGGCGCCTCCGCGTTCAACACACGTGCAGCCCGGTGACGTCTCCCGCGCCTTGATCCAGCAAGGAGGAGGGAGAGGTTGAGGAAGAAGGCTCCAACAGCAGCACGACGGCGTGGTGGTGATGGAGTGGCAGTTCTCCGGCGGGGCTTCGCCAAGCTCACGCGGAGGAGGAGAGGTGTTGGGGAGGGGAGGGGCTGCGCCTTGGATGTGGTGTTGCAGCCCTCCCCTCGCCCCTCTATTTATAGGGACAAGGGGAAAGGGGGTCGGCCCCTCTAGATGAGATCTAGAGGGAGGGGCGGCGGCCAAGGGGGAGGGGGCTTGCCCCCCCAAGCAAGGGTGGCGCCCCCCTTTAGGGTTCCCCCAGACCCTAGGCGCATGAGCCCTAGGGTGGGATGGCGCCCAGCCCACTAGGGGATGGTTCCCTTCCACCTACAGCCCATAAGGCCCTCCGGGGCAGGTGGACCCCCGGAACCCCTCCGGTGGTCCCGGTACAATACCGACATACCCCCGAATATTTCCGGTGACCGTATGATGACTTCCCATATATAAATATTCACCTCCGTACTATTCCGGAACTCCTCGTGATGTCCGGGATCTCATCCGGGACTCCGAACAACATTCGGTAATCACATACAAATCTTCCTAATAACCCTAGCGTCATCGAACCTTAAGTGTGTAGACCCTACGGGTTCGGGAACCACTCTCCGGCCAATAACCAACAGCGGGATCTGGATACCCATGTTGGCTCCCACATGTTCCACGATGATCTCATCGGATGAACCACGATGTCGAGGATTCAAGCAATCCCGTATACAATTCTCTTTGTCAATCGATACGTTACTTGCCCGAGATTCGATCATCGGTATCCCAATACCTCGTTCAATCTTGTTACTGGCAAGTCACTTTACTCGTTCCGTAACACATCATCCCATGACCAACCCTTTAGTCACATTGAGCTCATTACGATGATGTCTTACCGAGTGGGCCCAGAGATACCTCTCCGTCATACGGAGTGACAAATCCCAGTCTCGATTCGTGCCAACCTAACAGACACTTTTGGAGATACCCATAGTGCACCTTTATAGCCACCCAGTTACGTTGTGACGTTTGGCACACCCAAAGTATTCCTACAGTATCCGGGAGTTGCACAATCTCATGGTCTAAGGAAAAGATACTTGACATTAGAAAAGCTCTAGCAGATGAACTACACGATCTTGTGCTATGCTTAGGATTGGGTCTTGTCCATCACATCTTTCCCTTAATGATGTGATCCCGTTATCAATGACATCCAATGTCCATAGTCAGGAAACCATTACCATCTGTTGATCAACGAGCTAGTCAACTAGAGGCTCACTAGGGACATGTTGTGGTCTATGTATTCACACATGTATCACGATTTCCAGATAATACAATTATAGCATGAACAATAGACAATTATCATAAACAAGGAAATATAATAATAACCATTTTATTATTGCCTCTAGGGCATATTTCCAACAGAAGCTTCGGGGGTCTCTTTTGTTCCAAAAATATCGTCAAAAAGTTTCAGCTCATTTGGAGAACTTTCATTTCTGCACAAAAAACAACACCACGGTAGTTCTGCTGAAAACAGCGTCAGTCCGGGTTAGTTCCATGCAAATCATACCAAAACCATATAAAATTGTTGTAAACATGGCATGAATACTTCATAAATTATAGATACGTTGGAGACGTATTAGTGTCGTCAAGGTTACCATCCTTTCTTACGGTTAGCGGTGTCAATGGTGAAGATCTTTGGCGAAGATGACTCCGAGGCGATGATGAATGGCGGTGATGTCAATGTCCCACATTCCTAAGTAGCCAAAACACATTAGGAAACGGAAACCGCAACTGAAAATCGGTCAAATGCGGAAGGTGGGTGCTTTTATGATGAGTTTTTTATGGAGGCTAAAGGTGGTGGTAATGATATAAGTGGATGGGAGATGTCAAGAGCTTCCAAATGAGCTAAAGGACACGAAAACAGACTTGGGAGTTGGGAGTTATGGCCAAAATGGTGGTAAAGTTGGGCTGATTGGGGGGGGGGGCCCCGGGGGGGGGGAGGTGCGGGTGCCCGGGGTGGTCCAGGGCAAACAGCCCAGGTGGGTTTCGTGGTGGGAAGGATGGGAATTGATGGGTAGGGGCTAGATCCACTTGCCAAACAACAAATACATGGACCAAAACAACCAAATCTCACAAGATCCAACAAATTGCAAGAAAAATTTTTGGAGCTATTTTTGTGGGGATTTTCGAATTTGGACGAAAAGCAACAAAATCAAGCTAGCAAATGGGGGGATGGAACTCCAAGATGTGAATCAACCTTGCTCATGGTACCAAGATGTTGTAGGGTGAAATCCTAGAGGGGATCTTTTCACACTTGGAGGGGGAAAGGGGCAAGAACACACAAGAACACAAGGGGGAAATCACTCTAACAAACCCAAACAACACATCCACTAGAGTAGCATACAAGAGATCCACAAGAATACATGAACAATTCAAGGAAAATAGCACTAGGTAAAGTTCTTCCCACTCCTAGAAGGTGAGGTCTTGATGTTTATCTTCTCCAAGAGGAGGCCTTGACAATCCAAAGGATTCTTCCCAAGGTGGGGGCTTGATCTCCAAGAGGAGGGGATACAAGGAGCAAAGCTCTCTAGTGTCTATCAAATACTTTGCTGTCTTCTCAAATGAGCTAGGGGAAGAATATATAAAGACTGGGGACGAAATGTGAGGGAGAGAGGGTTACAAGGGTCAAAGACCCCAAGATGCACGCAGGCAACCAGAGGGGTCCGGGCACCCGGACCGGACAGAGGCGCGCGCTTAGGCGGGGCCGGGCACCCAGGCAGGGCTGGAGCTGTTGGGCCGGGCACCTGGGGCCATTTGGTTGGGCACCCGGGCGGCCTCAGCTAGCGCCAGGAAGGGGCTGGGCACCCGGGGCTAGGGGTGGCTGGGCACCCGGGAGGTCCAGTGCTCCCTCGTCTTCGTTTTCTTCTCCTTCCTTCTTCTCCTCGGGTGCTAGTGTCTCCGTCCTTGCTTCCTCACGTGCTTCTTCTCAGTACCTAAGGATGCACAACATTTCTGCTTGAGGTAGGACCCGATTCATATGTGATTTCGAATGAAACTCGAAGAGGAAAGAATTGACCTCGTTCTTGATGGCGCGTGCGCGAGCTCTTGTCATCGGTCCCCTTGGTGCTTGAGGTGGTGAGTGGACGTCCATGGGGGTGGTCACGGGATGCTCCACATCATACTTCTTCAGCCCCCTCATTATTTGCTTTAAAGAACAACATGCTGTCATCTGCAAACAACAAGTGATTCACCGGTGGCGCCGATGAAGCCACTTGAAATGCCACTGAGATTAGATGATTGAACTCTAGATTTCAAAAGGCACGAAATACCCTCTGCCGCCAACAAAAAGAGGTATGGTGAAATTGGGTCCCATGACGGATACCACATGATGGCTGAAATTCATCGAACATTAAATAACACCAAAAAAGATACCGAGGTTACCATGCCCATGAGGGACCTCCTAACGGGCGCATGTTGACCCACCTGGCGCTCTCTGCTCCACATTAATGGGCTGGCCCATGAACACAAAGGACAATGCGAAAAGTATGTAACATCGAGAAGAAAAACACCAAACAACAGCTCTCGTGAGGATTCCGTGGCCATTTAGTTCCACTACCTGGTTGGCGAGCCACTACAACTAGTTGGTCCTTGATGAAATATTGCAGCGCGTACAAATTAAGAACTTAGCAGTGATATTTAGAAAAACGTGATTTCTTTTCAAAAATAAAATGCGAGCAAAACTTGAATGTCAACACATTTCAAAAAACATCATGAAATATAAAAGAAGTTCATGTAATAAAAAAACATTCATGAATTCAAAATAATTCATGAAATTGATAAAAGATCATCCAATTTGAAAAAAAGTTCATTGAATTTGATAAAACGTTCATCAATTTTGAAAGAAAGTTCATCAATTTGAAAAGAGTTCTTTGAATTTGAAAAAAGGTTCATCAAATTCGAAAACAAATCATTGAATTTAAAAAAAATCATCAATTTTAAAAAAAAGGTTCACCAAAATTTATAAAAGTTCTTTCATTTTGAGAAAATGTTTTAGAAAAAGTTCATCGAATTTAAAAAAAACATCAATTTTCAAAATAAGTTCTACTAGGCCGGCCTGCTTAAGCGTTTCAACGTTCCCGGTTTTTGGGAACCTTCTATAGGTTCCAGCCATTTTTTTCCAGTTTTGGGAAACTTTTATAAGGTTCTTGAACAAGTTTTTTCCTTGATCTGTTTTTTTTCATTTTCTTTTTACCCTTTTTTTTCTTTTCTCCCTTTCCCCTTTTTTTTCTTTTGTTTCTATTTCGTTTTTTTCTTTTGTTTCCTTTAATTTTATTTTCCTTTCTTCATTTATTCATTTTTTAAATCGATGTGTTTTATTGTTTTTTCATAAATCCGAAAATTGTTCAAGATTTCCAAAAATCTTGAAAATTTTCAAAAAATATACGGAATTTCAAAAAATGTTCCCATTATAAACAATTATTTATAAATTTTTAAAATTGTTCATGTGGCAAAAAATGTTCTCAAATGTCCATTGTTTCATTAGTTGAAAAAATGTCCATGTTTCAAAAATTGTTCACATTTTTTAAAAACTGAATTTTTTTAACATATTGTTCGATATGTTTTCTTAAAAATGTTTACAACTTTTTTTTGAAAAAAATCTTAATTTCAAAAAATATTCCTGCTTTAAAAAATATTCAATTTTAAAAAATGTTCATCTTTCCATGTTGCAGAAATTTTAAAAATTGTTCACAAATTTCAAAAAATATCCGTGTTTTCAAATTTTGTTTGTGTTTCTCAAAAACTGTTCGGAAGGTTATTTAGGAATTATTTGGAACTTTAAAAAATGTTCCCATTTTCAAAAATTGTTTTCGGATTTTAAAAAATGTTGACGTTTCCATCTTTTAGGAGTTCAAAAAAAATTGCTTTTCCAAATTTTGTTTTGGAATTACTATATATGTCCCCGTTTCAGAAAAGTGTTCACGATTTTCAGAAAATGTGTTTTAGCATTTAATGATTTGTGCTGCCTTATGAAAAATTCCTTTTGTAATTTCCAAAAAAAAAATTGAATCTGCGCTGCTGTTCGGTTCTTAAAGGTTTGTGTTGTGTGATAATCACTGAAGCTTGCTAGCTCAACTGCCTGTATCGCCTTCACTCTCAGGAGCAGATAGATATTGGGTTCCATTCCCCGGGTGGCACTTTTTTTGTATCTAGTCGCTACAGTCGAAAAAATGGCCCAGAAAGCCTGCCAACTGGATGCTCTGTGCGAAGCCCCAGCATTTGGACGCAAAGAGCGTCTTATAGGGGAAATCACTAATTGAGAAATACTCATTGCAAAGATCACTTTCATCTTCCAAAGTTCTGACAAGTGGCGCTCTGCATGTGCACCACTTGTCCCAACCTAAGAGTTTTCCCTTTTTTTTAGATCCGTTTATTCAAAATATTTTATCTCTTAAACTGTGCATCCAAATGTCGAAGCGTTTTCACCGTTGAATTTCTCACGTCGAGATTTACAAAACTAGATCCCATGTTGATAGGTTTTAACGAAAAAATGGATAAAAAACCGAACCGGGAGCATGGGTTTTTCCCTTTCAGAAAGAGGCACGCTCATGCCTCTCGCGAAATCACACCCGTGTCTCTCGCGGAAGAAAAAAACAAAAAACATGTTTTTTTTGTTTTCAAGGGGGCATGATCGTGCCTCTCGTGGAAGCAAAATCGTGCATCTCGCGAAAGAAAAAATAAAAAATGTGTTTTTTTCCGTTTCCGAGAGGCATTGTCGTGCCTCTCTTGGAAGCAAAATTGTGCCTCTCTCGGAAGAAAAAGAAACAGAAAACACATTATTTTTTCGTTTCTGAGAGGCACGGTCACGAAAGCACAACCGTTCCTATCCCTGGGCATATCTCGGGCCGGGCCGGGCCAAAAAAGCCCGGTGCTAAAAACCCAAGTTCGAGCCCGACCTGACCCGACCATCGGGCCTACAAAATCGGGCCCGAGCCCGAGAAAGCCCGACACGGCCCGGTCGGCCTGGCCCGACTACGGCTTAAAACACGTTTTGTGCAGGCCCGAGCCCGGCCCGATGGCACACTCGGGCTCAGCCTGGCCCATGATTTTCGGGCCATCTGGGTCGGGCTACCCATGGCTAGGTCTAACCGTGCCTCTCGCGGAAGAAAAAACGTGCCTCTCGTGAAAGAAAAAAAACAGAAACGCGTTTTTCTTTTCCGTTTCCGACAGGCACGGCCGTGACTCTCGCGAAAAAAAGAAAATACGGTTTTCGCGCATTTTTTTCTATCCAAAATTTAAGGAAGACCGATGGAAAATCGAAACATCGAAAAACTTAAAAAAAACGTTTTAAAAGCCAAAAACGTGTGAAAAAAATAAAAATAAAAATAAAATCCGAAGGAAACGCCCAAAGCGCGACATGTGATGCATGGCTAAAAGCACGCCAAGTGGCGTTGATTGTTATGAGGTCCCCGGAGAAGCGCTCGTCAACTAGTTGCTCTCTCCTATAGGACCTCCCTATAAGGCGCCATTTAGGAATTGCCTGCCCATGACAATAGTCTTTTTTTTAGAAGAGCCCATGACAATAGTCGCTAGTAAGAACTTGGCAGAGAGGCTGGTGGTGGACTGGAGGCCCATGGTATAGCCTCGGGCCCATGTTCAGCATGACTACAGACTGAACCGTGTAGCGCTCCCCGTCGAGCAGTCCACGCCCCCCACCCCCCACCCCCCTTCCGCCGCCTCACGCCGCCGACGAGCTCACCGCCGCCGCCGCCGCCGCCGCCAACGAGCCCACCATCTGAAATCGTTACAGCGCGAGCGAGCCGCCTCTTCATCGTCTTCTTCTTCTCCGGCTGCGGCGACAGCAACTGGTTGCTCCGCCACGCAGTCCCCGTGGGGCGACGGGAGAGATGAGGGAGGTGGTGACGGTGCAGGTCGGCGGCTTCGCCAACTTCGTCGGCGCCCACTTCTGGAACTTCCAGGTACCGTCTCCGCGACACCCTAAACCCTACCTTCTTCGTGACGACAGGCACTCAATTCCCTTCTCTTTGCTTGCTCTTCAGGATGAGCTCCTCGGGCTCGCCGACGACCCGGCCGCAGACGCCGCCTTCAGGACCGCGCCGCTCGACATGGACGTCCTGTACCGCACCGGCGAGACGCTCCAGGTAGAGCCAGGCCAAGAGCTTATCTTAAATCATGCATCATCTCCATCGGATCGTCTTAGTCACACTGCTTAATTTCGTCAGGGCGTCTCCACCTACTGCCCCCGTTTGGTATCTGTTGGTTCTCGAGGTAATTTACTTGTGCCCTTAATTTTTGCATGCGCTGTTGTGCTGAATTCCCTCCAACTCTATAGCAATGTGTGACAAGATGCCTTTCTGGGAATGTGTAACTTACCTGTTATTTTGTCAGTGGTTGTGTACATTACATTTTATAATTATACCATTTGCAGGGTCTCTTGGTTCTTTAAGTTCCTCCGGTGCTCCGAGCCTGAGTAGCGCTGCCTCGGATCAGCTCAATGTCACTACATGGCAAGTGACACTCTTAACTTCTCCTGAATTTGTGTCCGTGCCTCGTTTGCCTACTATGCCCCTCATGCATAGTTGGTTGTTTTTGTGGTCTTTTATACGTCGTAAGCTAAAGAGAAACAGGAGGGTTTTGTCAATGTTGTTTTGGATTGCTTGTGCAACTGGGCCAGAAATGCACTAGATTCAGACTAACTGAAAGTAACTTTGGATATCCATGAATTGTTGTACAAACTGAGGGAGCATATTTAAATTGCCAAAGCAAGAACATATCACATTATCAGGATATAACTTACTGTATATATGTTTGCTTGATACTAATTTTTTTGCAACCTGTAGGAGTAGTGAATTAGACTTAGCCTCTTACCCTCATAATATGGTTATTTTGGAGATTGTGATGATGCATGCACTTATCCAACTGCTCTCACAATTTCTGCATGGTATCTGCATACTCATTCAGCCTAGGAATGAGCCGCTGATAACTGTGCTTTTGTGCAAATCATGCTATTAGTGGGTAATTGCAGGCTAATATTGTCGATCATTAACTCAAGTTAGAGAGCACCCATCTGTGAAAAGTTTATCAAGCTCAGAAAGTACCTTGATGAGTCCATTCTAAATGTTGTAGGTCTGGAAATGTAACAAGATCGGTAGAAAAGCCTCATGGGCGGAACTTGTTTCTGCAAAGCTTAACTGAACAAGAGCCGAACCCAAGCACTAGCAATGGTGGGAACAACTCTCAGAAAAGTGTAGAAGATAAGGACTTAGTTGAATGCTTAGAGAAGGATGTTAACTTTTGGACTGATTATACGAAGGTTCAGTATCACCCTCAAAGCTTGTATGAAATGTATGGGTCATGGACAGACTTTGACAAGTTTGACAACTTTGGAACTGCAAGGGAGGTAGTTTCAGAATGGTCTCTAATGGAGGAGATGAATGAGAAGCTAAGGTTCTTTGTTGAAGAATGTGATCACATTCAGGTCCTATATTTTCCCCAATAAACTATCAGTGAATACTTTATTTGTAGTTATACTATGGTTTATGTTTACTAGCGCAACGCACGATTTTGTATGATTTCCCCCTTATGCATTTTGTTGAGGTCTTGCATTAATCCATAATTAACTACAGGGTATCCAGTTTATTGTGGACGATTCGGGAGGGTTTTCCAGCATAGCTTCTACTTATTTGGAAAACATTGCTGATGACTACACAAACACACCTGTATTGCTTTACTGTGTGAGGGATCCAGTTACTCATGGATCATCCAGAAATCAAAGGGATACCATTACAAGATCTTTGCATGATGCTGTTTCACTTTCAAAGCTTTCATCCTTTTGCAGTTTGATGGTTCCAATAGGACTGCCTTCTCTCAGTCAAAGTATGCTTTTATCCAGACTACCGCATTTGTTTCTGTGCTTTATTCTAGTACGATTAGATGTGTGAATTCTTATATATTTGCTAAACAGGCAGGAACATATTCTGTGCCACCATTTTTTTATTGCATCACACTTTTTCCAGTAGCTTGGTATCACTGTTGTTTAATTTCCTGTGCATTTTGATCTTATGCTGAAAACATTGCACTTAATCACACTTACTGTCTTAATGAAAAGGCGGAACACCTGCCGGTTGGCCTAAGAAAAATCACACTTGCTGTGAAATATCAACTCATTCACTCAGCTTTAAAAGTATTGTGTATATTTTATGGGTCAACTCAGCACACATCACCTCCTACTATAAAGTGCTCCCTCCGTCCCGAATTACTTGTCTTAGATTTGACTAGATACAGATGTATCTAGACACTAATCTAAGACAAACTTTTTGGGATGGAGGTAATACTCAGTACGTACATTACGAAGCATATGTCTACTTATTTATTTTTCACATTATCCAAATTGAATTATTTCATGAGCATAGGAAATAATTTTTATTTCATTTTTTCTCATAGGTTCTTTGTCACCCTTCCTTTCTATACAAGATGCAAAACCATTCCACTCCAGTGCAATTTCTGCAGCAGCGATACATTCAGTAACTGTACCATTTAGACTACAAAACGCTGGGCCGGCTTCAAACATAGCACATTCATCTGGTAATATTGATATGCGCGAACTTGTGCACATAATATCTGATCAGGGTAGGCAGAACATGGTTACTGCTCTGGACGTAGCAATGCCTGCCCCTTCTTTGAAAGGTACACATTGTATGTTCCCTGTTTGGTCCGACATGGGTGGCAACTTAATCTTTCTTTCTAACTGCATACTCTTAATTGCTAGATGGAAATGATCTGTGGAACATGAAAAGCCTCCACACACTGACCCCTGAAATCAGTGACGACGAAGAAGACCCATACTCTGTTGAATCATTGGTGGTTCATGGAGTTCTGCGTGCAGGTTTGCCTAAGACTTTGAAATCCATTTAATTCTTACTGCGTGCCATGCTACATTGCTGCTTGAGCTCTTTATGTGTCTATATTGTCACTTTCTATTAGCTACATTGGTACTTGAATTGTACATTTACATGTAGAAACTAAATTACTTGATGTAAATTTGCTGATGCAGGTGGGCATCGGGCATCAATATCACAAGTGAAGGGCTCCGTGTGCTCAGCTTATGAAGCCAGAGATACAAAACCAAAGTTCTCTCATCTGTCAGTGTCACCCTGCCCGCTCCCCATTCCCCTCCCGTTCCCATCGATCTTCAGGAGCAACATCGGCCAGCACGGCGAGATCCTCAGTAACCACGTAGAGGGAACCCAGACAAAGGGCTCACTCGACGTCGAGTCGATACCGATGGCTGCACGCCTAAGGTCGAGCAACGCGGTACTGCCCTTCATAGAGAGGCGCTCGCTGAGCCTCCAGAAGTTCGGCATTGCCAGGGGCGCTCTGGGGACCCAGATACTGCGCGACTGGGGCTTCGGGAGGGAGGAGATGGAGGACATGGGCGAGCACCTGTCGAAGATGGTCCGCGCTTTCCACCCCGACGGCGGTCTAACATCGGATTCTGACTAAAACCCGACTCGTTTTTCTTCTGTGTGCGGGACATACATACATGCTGTAGAGCTGCTGCAGGGTGTTTTTGCTGGGCTAAAACTCTTGTGATACGTGTGCGGTGGATGTGGGTGCAGCAGCTCTGGCCTCTGGAATATTCTCATGCATGTACTACCTCTACCTGCTTTGCAATTGAACTGAAGATGCGATCTGGCGTCCGAGGGGGGGTTGTCAACTTGTGATGCATATGCCCATGGCCGTTGGTATTATCTCAGCACGGGCGTATGCAATGCCCACACATGCAATTGTTGTGACATTCTGGCCATGTTGATCCTGGATCCAGATCTCCGTTTTCTTTTCCGTTGTTTTCTTAAGGTAAGGCGCCAATGCGGCTTCTGCATCGCACTAGCGGGGGGTTTGCAGAGAAGGGAAAACGATGTGGATGGAGACCTGACCGACCTGTCAAATTTCGGAGGGCTTTGGCATATATGAGCATTGCGAATTTTGACTGTTGTGGAGCATGGAATTCAGCATGGCACGGTACGAGTTTCGCTCCTGTATGATTGAATTGGCCCGTGAAACCTGGTACTGGTGTCTTGGTTTTCTTGACTTGTTTGTGCCTTTGTTTTACTTCACCGCGTCTCATTTTCCACGGGGTTATAATATGGTCCTTGACACTGGTAGTAGATCTGTCTGCGTACAAGAACATGGCGCCTAGCACTTGGCATGAATGAGTGAGGGAATGGTTGGTGGCGAGGCTCACGTGGCCGGCATGTGCAGATAACGCGTGAGGCGAGGCATACAAGACAGTCTCGAAAAGAGAAAATAAAGCACCCCCTGTCATGGGTTAGTGAGTGGATTAGCTAGTCATCGTTAGAGGTTAGACATGAGACACGGGGAAGAGGGCAAAGGAGCTCGAGAGTAATGAGTGCCATGTTTTCTTAATCGATCGCCAGAGCATGTACGTACATCAGTTCATCAAAGAGAAAGAGAGAATGGAGCCGGTGAATGAATTCGGCCCGACGGCTCCACCAAAGGGTGTTTCTCGTGTACCATAGTACTGTAACGAACATTAGGCGCCCCTTTCACAAAAAAACTAAAATTAATACGATATGGGGAGAGTGATCTTTCTTTTTGGTTGAGACTGATAGGGGGAGTGACCCAGAGTATTTGTTTTTTTTTTGTGAGTTGAGTGACCCAGAGGTTAAGCATGTGATTCTCGCGATTCCATCAGTGCGTCCGTGTTCCACGCCGTGTAAAGTGTGCATCAGTTATGTTAAAAAAAGTGTGCAGCAGTTTATGCTCCTCCTCTGTATTTTTGTTCCGGAACAAAAGAATCTCTAGTTTCGTTTTGTCTTATCACGCGTCTGTGCTTGTACAAAATATACACCCTGTTTCTTTGCTCCATTCGCTTTTTTCATGCTGCCAAACACATAAGAGTACGTACTAGTACGAGTTTTTTCTGCGCGGGTCGTCGTCTCATTTATACCTCTCCGATGTTATCAATACATGCCATCTCTCTCTAGGTATCTATCTATCTCTATCCCTACAGTATTTATACGCGAGCATTAATTAATTCACATATACGCGCTGTATCCGGCGCCTCTTTTCTAAAAGGCACCTTCCTTGTACCTTCGTTTTTGTTCTCAGATACTACATTGGCAGCACTAGTGACGTTGCCGGGAAAAGAAACGCATCAGTGACGTTAACGAAAAGATTTTTCTTTTCTTCGCGCAAAAAAATAAATGAAATTTTTTTCTCTCTCTCGGTACGTATACATGGCCGGTGACTTCGGGTACTTCTACTCGTTTGACCCAACGACTCGGCGAGCGAGCGCGCGATCTCATTGGTCAGGGTCAGGTCGCCACGCCCACGCCCACACACACACACTCCCCATCCCCAAACTCCGCAGGCACAAACCCAACCAACGCGTCAATCCCGGCTCGTGCGCGCCGGGGCAGGGATTTTTTGAGCCCAGCGAGCGAGCGAGGAGTCTGCCGGAGCGGCGGCGGCGGCGGCGGGCGAGGGGGGATGGAGAGCTACCTGGAGGAGAACTTCGGGGGCGTCAAGGGCAAGAACTCGTCCGAGGAGGCGCTGCGGCGCTGGCGCAAGCTCTGCAGCGTCGTCAAGAACCCCAAGCGACGCTTCCGCTTCACCGCCAACCTCGACAAGCGCGGCGAGGCGCAGGCCATCAAGCACGCCAACCACGTACGCGCCTCCTCCTCTCCGCCCTCCCTCCCACTTCCGCTGCTGGCTAACTAATTTGGTCCTCTGCGCGGCCTCGCCCGGTGGTTTTGGGCGGGGCTTCCCGCCGGGATCTGCGGCGGTTCTGGGATCTGGATGCTGGAGCCGGGGGTCGGCCTGGCCGCCGTGACCGGAGCTCGTAGGGATTCACGCCGGCCGGCCGCGTCCTCCACCAAGATTTAGCTTCGAGCACCCAGAGTGCTGCTGCTGCTAGCTTAGCTTAGGAGGGTTGGTAGGGTTGTAGCCCAGTGACCGGCTGGTTTAGCTACACACCTCGTGGAGTTCTCAAGTGAATTAACCAACTCCACGGTGTTTTGTTGGAGCATTTTGGGGTGTATGTGATCTGCTTCTGAGATCGGTAGATGGGGGCCATAGCTTAAGCTTAGTGCCAATTTGGCACCTGCCCAGTGCCTAGTTTGCTGCAACGACACCATATGACTTCTTTGCACTGTTTTCAGTAGAACAGTGCTATCCTAGTGCACGGCCATAATGGGTGTTGGGAGTGGCTAGTTTGAAATCCTATTCTACAATAATCACTGTACTAGTACCAAATTCGGTCCTTAAGTGGTCTATAATTAGTTTCTGCTCTTATTTCATGAGGTTACTGAAATTCATGCTATTGATGTGTGACAGGAGAAGCTGCGGGTTGCCGTGCTGGTGTCCAAAGCTGCACTGCAGTTTATACATGGTAATAATTGATCGCACGACTTCATGTTTTCTCGGTTGTTTTGAACATTTCCTATATACTAGTAGTTACTAGTATATAACCGTGCCACTGACAAACAAATATCCCCAGGCCTCAAACTTCGAAGTGAGTATGTTGTCCCTGAAGAAGTCAAGGCTGCAGGGTTTCAGATTTGCGCTGATGAACTGGGGTCCATTGTTGAGGGTCATGACAGTAAAAAGTTGATCATCCACGGCGCCGTTGCCGGAATAGCAGCGAAGCTTGCAACTTCGCCGACAGATGGGCTTGATACAGCCGAGGACAGCATGCAGCGTAGGCAGGACATATATGGAATAAACAAATTCACAGAAAGCGAGACCCGCAGTTTCTGGGTGTTTGTGTGGGAAGCTCTTCAAGATACAACTCTTATAATTCTTGCTATTTGCGCCTTTGTCTCGTTAGTTGTTGGCATTACGATGGAAGGATGGCCAAAAGGTGCTCATGATGGTCTAGGAATTGTTGCAAGTATCCTCTTGGTTGTTTTCGTCACCGCGACAAGTGACTATCGGCAGTCGCTGCAATTCAAGGACCTGGACAAGGAGAAAAGAAAAATTCAAGTGCAAGTTACAAGGAAAGGTTTCAGGCAAAGAATATCGATATATGATCTTCTTCCTGGAGATGTCGTCAATCTGGCAATCGGAGATCAGGTTCCTGCTGATGGGCTCTTCATTTCTGGGTTTTCTCTTTTGATTAATGAGTCCAGCCTAACCGGCGAGAGTGAACCTGTTGTTGTAAATGAAGAAAACCCTTTTCTTTTGTCGGGTACCAAGGTCCAAGATGGGTCCTGCAAGATGCTTGTTACAACAGTTGGTATGCGAACCCAGTGGGGAAAACTAATGGCTACTCTCAGCGAAGGCGGGGACGATGAAACCCCACTGCAGGTCAAACTTAATGGAGTGGCAACTATCATTGGTCAGATCGGACTATTTTTCGCTGTCATAACTTTTATCGTCTTGTCTCAAGGGTTAATCAGCAAAAAGTATCACGATGGTCTGCTCTTAAGCTGGTCAGGGGATGATGCACTGGCAATGTTGGAGCATTTTGCTATTGCAGTTACCATTGTTGTGGTTGCTGTTCCTGAGGGATTACCCTTAGCAGTCACACTGAGTCTGGCATTTGCAATGAAGAAAATGATGAATGACAAGGCACTGGTTCGCAACTTAGCTGCATGTGAAACTATGGGCTCAGCTACTACCATCTGCAGTGATAAGACAGGAACACTAACAACTAATCATATGACTGTTGTCAAGACCTGCATTTGTGGAAATATCAGAGAGGTTAACAGTCCTCAGAATGCGTCTAAGTTGTGTTCAGAACTTCCAGAAAATGTTGTCAGAACTCTTCTCGAGTCTATATTTAACAATACAGGTGGTGAGGTTGTTATTAACCAAGATGGGAAACACCAGATCCTTGGTACCCCAACAGAGACAGCCATATTGGAGTTTGCAATGTCAATAGGTGGAAACTTTAAGGCGAAGCGTGCTGAAACTAAGATTGCAAAAGTGGAGCCTTTCAATTCAACAAAAAAGAGGATGTGTGTCCTTCTTGAGCTTGCTGACGGAGGATACCGTGCACATTGTAAAGGTGCTTCAGAAATAGTCTTGGCTGCATGTGATAAGTTCATAGATGAGACAGGTGCTGTTACCCCTCTTGATAAAGAAACTGCTGGCAAGCTCAATGGTATTATTGATGGTTTTGCTAATGAAGCTCTTAGGACATTGTGTCTTGCTTACAGGGAAATGGAAGAAGGCTTTTCCATTGAAGAGCAATTACCACAGCAAGGGTACACATGCATTGCTATAGTAGGTATTAAAGATCCTGTTCGCCCAGGTGTGAGAGAGTCTGTTGCAATTTGCCGCTCTGCTGGAGTTACGGTGAGAATGGTCACAGGTGACAACATAAATACAGCAAAGGCGATTGCCCATGAATGTGGTATACTCACTGAAGATGGCCTGGCTATCGAGGGACCGGATTTCAGGGAGAAAACTCTTGAGGAACTCCTTGTGCTTGTTCCAAAAATTCAGGTTTGATGTGTTTATAATATCCTGTTGACTTCTAATAGTGTTTACCATCTATCTGCAAGTCTCATCTCATAATTCCGTGTATTGAAGGTAATGGCCCGATCATCACCGCTGGATAAGCATACACTTGTAAAGCATTTGCGCACAACATTCAATGAAGTTGTTGCTGTTACTGGTGACGGCACAAATGATGCTCCTGCCCTGCATGAAGCAGATATTGGACTTGCAATGGGCATTGCCGGGACTGAGGTGAGAATGCTTGATCATTAAAGAGACCAAGCTTAATCTACTAGGAGGTGTATCATACCGTATTGTTTTAATGGAGTTATGCAAATTTATTCAGCCTTTCAGGACCTGAATATTGCAAAGTTCACATTGTATTCTGGTATTCTTAATTTTTCACTCATGTTATTCACTAGCCTAATGCACTCTTATTCAGGTGGCGAAAGAGAGTGCCGATGTCATCATTCTGGACGACAATTTCTCTACAATTGTAACTGTTGCCAGATGGGGGCGCTCTGTTTACGTCAACATTCAGAAATTTGTGCAGTTTCAGTTAACTGTTAATGTTGTTGCTTTACTAGTTAACTTCTCCTCAGCTTGTTTTACAGGTATGCCTCCTAGTCTTGATGATACTTGTTACTTCCTATGACATACCCTCCTATTGATAATTTGCACTTGCAATGATAGGAAATGCGCCACTGACAGCCGTTCAACTTCTTTGGGTCAACATGATTATGGACACACTTGGCGCGCTTGCATTAGCCACTGAACCACCCAATGATGACTTGATGAAGAGAGAGCCAGTAGGAAGAACAGGGAAGTTCATCACAAATGTAATGTGGAGGAACATTTTTGGGCAATCTCTATACCAATTTGTTGTTATGTGGTATCTCCAGACGCAAGGAAAAACCTTTTTTGGGCTTGGAGGCTCTGATGCTGATATAGTGCTGAATACAATTATTTTCAACTCATTCGTCTTCTGCCAGGTATGTCTACTGCTGTAAATCCCCTCTTTTCCACCGGTGATGTGTTTACCAGGACCTCGGTGATAACCTACAGAAGGCAAGGCAATTTGTGATCATTTCAAGAACCCCTATGCGGCGAACTTTAAAAAATAATAATGCAATAGTGTAATGCTCTGATAGTTAGGTAAATAAACACAGCTGGCAGAGGGTTAATATGAATTTGGTGGAAGCGAAGGTGCATAGTTCGGCATGCAGACCTGTTGTGTCAAAGTTCTGAAATAAGATTGCACATTATTTTTAATGGCGAACTTGGACTCTCACTAGATTTGCGTGTGCTATCTCAGGTGTTCAATGAGATAAGTTCGAGGGAGATGGAGAAGCTCAATGTGCTCAAGGGCATGCTGAACAACTATGTCTTCATGTGTGTCCTCAGCAGCACGGTCGTCTTCCAGTTCATCATGGTCCAGTTCCTCGGCGAGTTTGCCAACACGACGCCTCTCACCAGTCTCCAGTGGCTCGCCAGCGTGCTCCTTGGCCTTGTCGGAATGCCGATCGCCGTCGTCGTCAAGCTCATTCCCGTAGGGTCTTCCTGATGAAAAGGGCAACCCACCATGCGAAGGAGGTGTGGCGAAAAGACCGATTCCATAGTGTGTGGACCTGAATCCTCCATGCAGGGTCTTTTGGGATGCATGGAGAGCAAGCCTGAGAAGAGCTGCACTAGACAAGTTTTAAAGCCTACGAGTGTGGCAGATTTGCATCATATTGTTGTGTAAGAAGCATTTGTATCTGGTGCTGTGCTGGGGCTTAGGGCCTGCTCCTCAGCAGATCTGTAAGATTGATGTCTGGCTGGGATTCAGACCAGAAAAGATGTATATTCTGTGGATCGATAAACAGAAACCTGATCATTTCGACCCCTTTATTCCGTCTCGGCATATGACCGAGACCTTCCAGGAATGGGGCGCATGTAGTCCAGAGAGAACTAGTGCCTTATGTTGGATTTCAAGTGTTTACCGTGAAATTCTTGAGCTCTTCTAAGATGGTCCCAAATTGATATGAGATATTTTATGATGTTGTATTCTGTGATTAACCTACATGCATAATATGTAAAGAAAATGTAAGAAGTGAGCATTAAATATGTCAACAATATTTTTGTTCAATCTTGTATACTTATACCGTATTTATATACATAAATATTACCATTGATCGACCAACAGTTTTGAGCAAACGCTCCTCTTACCTCTTGGAAGGTAAAAGAGAGTGTCTTGAAAAATTTGTGTTCTTAGTTATTACTTCCGTTCATTGCAATAAGATGTTCATTTATTTCAGTCTATATGTAGCCCATATTGAAATATCCAAAACATCTTGTTGTTTTGGATTTGTCTAGATATGGATGGATATAACACTAAAACGTGTCTAGATACATCCATATCCGTATCTCGGCAAATCTGAGTCAACTAATTTGGGACGGAGGGAGTATAAAGTAAGTTTGAGAAAAAAATGGCCCTTGTGCCTCCGATGAAATGGTGGTGTGCCACAAATTCATCACAAATAGACATTTAGAGTAGATTCATTGCATAATTACACGATACTAGTAGCACATTAAACATAACCATAATATAATTAAACACTACATTACCGCTACAATGATGTAAAGCGAATTAAAATGAGATAAATATATAAACTATCCCTACTCCTTGTCGGAGGAGAGCTCGATCACCCCCGTGTCGGAGCGGTCGGTTTCGTGCTAGTTGGCGGTAGTGCGAGTCCACAACATGTCATCATCGTCAGAGTGATTGTCGTCGAGCTCGGTGACCATTTGCTTCCACTCGGCATCGCAGATGAGAGGTTTTGGTGGTTCACCGCCGCCACACGCTCGATGAGGGGTTGGTGAGGAGCTCTGCCATGGGGTGATGGCACTCACCTTCGAGCCACGCCTCCGCCGCATGGTGCTCTACCTCCTCAGCTAGTGCGCCATGATATTGCGCCTCCTCCTCCTATGAGAGGAGGCCGATGGCGTTGCCTTCCTCCTCCGACACGCTGATTGCTCTATGCTCATACTAGTGAATTCGGATTCAATGGTAGCGAGCTCCTCCTCCACCTCCATGGCGTTGTCGTTCTCCTCCTCCTTCGAGCTCATATCCTCGCCGACCGCTCGTGTCGCGCGTGCTGTCACATACGTGCGCTCCTCCACGGCGAATTTGGCGTTGGTGTCTAGCTTACTACTAGGTGTATAGCCTAACAAGCAGTTGGGTCCTCAAGTACAAGGGTTTGTAGTAAGTGGCAATTTTTTCCTCGATGAGAAACCAAAAAATCAATCCGTGGAGGTACAAGGTTCTCACAACAATGATAAGCTCTGCAAAGCAAACAAAACTTCACTTGTGTCCCCAATAATACCAAGAAGAGTGTCAACCTTGCTAGCCTTGCTAGTTGTACATGATATTAAAAGATAACGTGATAGATAATATTTTTGTATTTTCAAAATAAATAGTAACTTTTTGTCTCTCGATAAAGGACGCTTTTATTATCTTAGCATCAAGCCGATACAAAGCATTATGAGTAACACCCGACCTCTGCATAATTAGGATGCACACGATAAACCTTGAAAAGTCTGGCAAAAAGAAATGAATCTACATTGACAAAACAACAACAATAGAAACATATAGACCCAGGTTATGCTGCCACCCATGTTGGAAAAAAAACCTTCGTAGCCACCCGATCCAACTCCGTACAAACCGCCTTGAACAATAGTTGACACTCCATTCGTTGTAGTGTCGACCACGTATGAAGAGAGTGCATACACTGGAAAATAACATGTAGAGGAGAATCATTTTTGTCATTATAACGAAATAAATAATAACTAGAAATAAAAGTGCGTGTAAAATTTGTTGCAAGTGGATTTTATGCTAAAAAACTAGAGCAGGGGTCATAGGTTCACCAAGCGTAAGGGCATCTCCAACGCCATCTGACGGGTTCCTGTACCCGGGGTACCTAATGTAAGGGAGCCCGGCCTTAGCCTCGTACAGGGCCCACCAGGCCCAAGAGACGTCAGGGAACCCTAGGGAAGCAAAAACGATGCGCGTGCTCTCCAAGTCTAAGGGCGGCGGCAGAACTAATCTCACTGACCCTCATGTAAACCCTAGACCTCTCCTGCTTATATAAACAGGGGCGGAGCCAGGATATAGGCATAGAGGGGGCAAACGACATGAAGCCGGCACAATTTTTTTTGGCAGTCGGAGCGTATGTAGCAATAGATAATATTGGTCGATAATTTCACTTAAATGACAAGAAGACGAATTTTATTATCAAACTACTCTGAAACTAGAAAAACGCCCGTGCGTTGCAACGGGGCCACATTAACTTTAAAAGTTCAATATCAATTATGTTAATATTACATTTAATATTCTCATACATATTAAGTGACATTGACGACCTTTTTTACCATCAAATTCTCACACACACACCCTCTCCCTCCCTCTTCCTCACTCTCTCTCCCCCTCTCCCTCACTCGGGAGGTGGGACGAAAATAAACCCGGAACGGAGACTACCAACTGAGACATTAGGAGTAGAGATCATTTAATTGATAAGAATAAATAGAAAACGGTGTTAAAAAGGAGAAACAGATTAGAATACATTGAAAAACCAAAAGGACGATATAAAAGGGGATTCGCCCTGCCCCCCGGGCCTTGCCACCGAACTGGCTCAGCGGTCCAGTCCCCGCGTGGTCGTCTTCTCCTGTTCCCTGAGCCGCATCGCTACAGAGCCGGGCTCCCGCCCGACCACCTCGCTGGCATCAAAGGGGAATGGATAAGGGTGACGCCCTTCCTTCCCTGCCCCCATGGCTTCACTCCTCCTCGACGCCCCTCCCAAATCCACTTCTCCTCCTCGCTCGCTCGATCCCGTCGATCTGGACGAAGTCAGACGCCACGGCCACCATGACCGACCCCTTCCACATGGCCACTGCCCTCCCTGCGGGCTAGGAGCTTGTCGAGGAGATCCGAACGCCTTCGCTACTTCGTCTGCGCCAACGAGATCAAGTCCAGCACCCCTACATTGACGTGCTGCCGTCTTCCTCAACCTTGGGCCACCGCGACATTGCCGTTCGATCCGCGCCGCCCCGAGCTCCCATGTCTTCCCCTAGGGCGCCATTGACACCGCCATGATCTCCTCTTGCCTTTCCCCTGTTTCACCTCTCGTTTGCTTTTGTTAGGTATTTCGCCGTGGCCGAGAACCGCCGTCCGCCATGGCCATTGCAGGGGTAGCCCGAGCTCCTCGGATTGACCCCGTTGCACATGCCCGCTCCTATGCACGCCCATGCTCGAGCCTGCCGCTATTCTTCCGCGCCCGCGGGGCCACTCCCTCTCCATGCCCACGCCCGTGCTACACCGCGTCAGTCGCGCCCGCCGCTGCCTTCGCGCTCGCCGCAACCACCACACGACTGTGCCCCGCGCGACACACACCCTGGCCGCTCGCCACACTCTCGCTGGGTGCGCTCGCCCCGTCTGCTGCCGCCTATCCCTTCGCTCGCCCCGCTATCGCACCCCTGCCTCGCGCCGCCTCCAGTCGTGGCCATCTTCTGCCGGCCGCCCCCTCAGCCACGCCGGCCGCATCTCTGTCCTCCACCGTCGGCCGCTCGCCTCGCCTGCTGCGTGTTGCTTCCTGCTGCTATGCGCTGCTCTACCGCTGGTACGCTGCTGCGCCATGCCCTCGACACGCCGTGGGCAAATGTGACGGAGGGATTGTTAATGGAGTACGAGAAGGAGGTGGCGGAGAAGGTGTGGAGAGGCAGGAGGTCTGGGGCAGTGTCACCTGGTTGTGGTGGAGGTGTTTATGCGAGAAGGAGCCGAAGTGGAAGGAGAGGTCACAATTGGAAAGAATCGCAAAAAAAAATCATAACCCGGAGATCTCAGTTCCAAAAAATGCTAATATCGATGGAGGGGTGATTTCCTTCAATAGGTGGAAAACATAGAAAATATTGGTTGTTATCAAGGAAAGATAAAAATTTAGGAAAGTTAGGATTTTTGAGCTGATTTCTATGCAAATGAGGTTTTATTGTTTGGTAACGTGATATCAGTACCTGCCCGTTTGTGACGTGTCTGCTTAGGAAAGTTTGCAAAGGTTAAGAAACTATTTATTGGGAGGAAAGTTGTGACGTGTCTGTTATTTGTTTCCTAAAAAAAATTTCACTAATAAGAGAAATTGATTGATTTAGATAAGTTAGGAAAGTTAGATTAAAATGTATTATTTGTTTCCTGAAAATCTGTTATTTGTTTTCCAAAACAAATTTCACTAATAAGAGAAATTGATTGATTTAGATAAGTTAGAAAGTTAGATTAAAATGTATTATTTGTTTCCTGAAAATCTGTTATTTGTTTTCTAAGACAAATTGAACCAATAAAAGGAATCGATTGATTTGCATAATTTAAGGAAGTTAGATTAAAATGTATTATTTGTTTCCTGAAAATCTGTTATTTGTTTCCTATGACAAATTGAACCAATAAAAGGAATAGATTAATTTGCATAATTTAAGGAAGTTAGATCCGTGATTTGTTATACGTTAGGAAAGTTTTGGTTGTAATAAAGAGTGGAGAGAGAAATAAACCGATAGACTAGGGTGGGAGGGGGTGGTGGGAGGAGAGACGAAAAAAACCAGCGAAAAAAAACCGTGGACCAGGGTGGGAGGGGATGGTGGGAGGAGAGACGAAAAACAACCAACGAAAATAAACCGCGGAGACGATTCACCAACTCATCCATTAAGAGTAGAGATACGACATGAAATGCCATGCAAACATTGTCATATGGGAATTTAAGATATACGAACACCATTAATCATGTATTATCACATGGTTGGTTTTTAACTTGCATTTATATAGGTTTGAATGAGAAATCATCACTGGTTACATTAGAAAAATTTACTGTTTAGTTAGCAAAAATTGATCAACGTTGCTAGAATACATACCTAGAAAACCAAATCCACCCCTCATTATCCCCCTTGCCACTAGGTTCAAGTAGATTGCCTAGTCATCGTTGGCAGGCATATGTGACGACAATCACTGTATACAAATGCTCAACCAAGCATTGATGAGTCCGAGCTTTCGAACTATTTCATGTGCTTTAACCTAGTGTAGCAATGCATCACAAATCACACAATAAAATAACTTAAATCAGATGTAGAAGTTCAATACAATATAAGATTAGAATTGAGAGAGATTAATAGATGGTGTGATGCGTTAACCTCGGCTAGTTCGTTGGCTAGCATGAAGAATTGGCGGGTGTGTCGTCGTATGAATCAGATTAGATGGAAGAGAAGAGATAGGCAGGCGGCGAAGGCATGGACAGCAGCGGCTCACCGTTAATCACGGAGATAATGCTCATCCCCAAGAGATTTAGCGGAGGCCCATTGTACAATCTTTTTTTTATTTGCCTTGGCATGGACTTAGGAAACGACTAACTAGTGGGCTTATACATGGGCCGTTTCACTTTCTCCAGTATTCACATAACGATAGGGGGGCCAACAACATTTTACGTGTAAATCTTATCACTAAATAACTGTTGATATGATATGTACCTTGCTCGTCCCCCCTGGCTCCGCCAAGGGAGGTCTAGGTCTTCATTGATCCATCTAATCTCAGATCTGACTCTCGGTAAACATCCCGCACACCATTGTAATCCTCTGCACGAGGTATCCCCTCATCATGAATAACAAGAAGAAGCAGGACGTAGGGTACTACTCTTTGGAGGCCCGAACCTGCGTAAATTGTAAGGCCCGAATCATGGTACTTCTAATCTCGTCATGAACCCTACCAAGGGATCTGGCGGTATTTTGCTCCGTCACCATCCATCCAAACACCAGTAAACGTTTGGATCGCGCGGTTCGGATACTTTGTGCCCTCCGACGCCATGCATCAAACATCTACAGACCAGTCTGCACATTCGAGTTCCCGCAAACCAGAAGCAAAGCTGGCGGAGGTTTGCGAACGTCCGGACAACCGCCACGCTGGACTCTAATACCCCTGACCCACACAAAACCCCACCAAATCCCCACTTATCTCACTTCATGCCTCCGTCCTTGCTGTGTATCCACGTAGTCTGAGCGCATCACTGTTGTACCACCCATTCCGCTGCCCAGGCCTTGCCGAATCGCACATGATTCTTCATGTATTTCGTCCCCGTTTGTTTCCAAGACTTCCTTGGCCACAAAGGGAGGTAGTAGAATTGGATTTAGCTCCCTAGAGACGTTGGATGGAGGAATATGAGTTATCAATGGAGAAGACCCGAGGAGGCCTCCTATATAAACAGTTCCAACCCTAGCTATCGAGAATCATCATCCTCAACGCAGCTATCGGGGTCTCCCCTCTCATCTGTATGAATGAAGTATGCCCTAGAGGCAATAATAAAGATGTTATTTATATTTCTTTATATCATGATAAATGTTTATTATTCATGCTAGAATTGTATTAACCGGAAACTTAGTACATGTGTGAATACATAGACAAACAGAGTGTCCTTGACCATAGACATGTGTTGTCATTTGATGAATGGGATCACATCATTAGAGAATGATGTGATGGACAAGACCAATCCGTTAGCTTAGCATTATGATCGTTTAGTTTTATTGCTATTGCTTTCTTCGTGTCATATGCATATTCCTCTGACTATGAGATTATGCAACTCCCGAATACCGGAGGAACACCTTGTGTGCTATCAAATGTCACAACGTAACTGGGTGATTATAAAGATGCTCTACAGGTATCTTCGAAGGTGTTTGTTGGGTTGGCATAGATTGAGATTAGGATTTGTCACTCCGAGTATCAGAGAGGTATCTCTGGGGCCTCTCGGTAATGCACATCATAATAAGCCTTGCAAGCAATGTGACTAATGAGTTAGTTGCGGGATGACACATTACGGAACGAGTAAAGAGACCCGCCGGCAACGAGATTGAACTAGGTATGGTGATACCGATGATCGAATCTCGGGCAAGTAACATACCGATGACAAAGGGAATGGCGTTTGACCAATAAAGATCTTCGTAGAATATGTAGGAACCAATATGAGCATCCAGGTTCCACTATTGGTTATTGACCGGAGATGTGTCTCGGTCATGTCTACATAGTTCTCGAACCCATAGGGTCCGCACGCTTAACGTTCGATGACGATTTGTATTATGAGTTATGTGTTTTGGTGACCGAAGTTTGTTCGGATTCCCAGATGAGATCACAGACATGATGAGTAGTCTCGAAATGGTTGAGAGGTAAAGATTGATATATTGGAAGGTAGTATTCGGACACCGGAAGGGTTCTGGAGTGTATCGGGTACATACCAGAGTACCGGAGGGGTTACCGGTACCATCCGGGGAAAGATATGGGCCATATGGGCCATATGAGGGAGGCTAACCAGCCCACAAGGGGCTGGTGCGCCCCCCACAAGGGATGAGGCCAAATTGGACTAGGGAAGTGGGCGCCACCCCTTTTCCTTCTCCTACTCCCTCTCCTTTCCCCCTCCATGAGAAGGAAAAGAAGGGGGGGGGGCGAATCCTACTAGGACTAGGAGTCCTAGTTGGACTCTCTTGATAACCCACAAGTATAGGGGATCGCAACAGTTTTCGATAAGTAAGAGTGTTGAACCCAACGAGGAGGTAAAGGTAGAACAAATATTCCCTCAAGTTCTATCGACCACCGATACAACTCTACGCACGCTTGATGTTCGCTTTACCTAGAACAAGTATGAAACTAGAAGTACTTTGTAGGTGTTGTTGGATAGGTTTGCAAGATAATAAAGAGCGCGTAAATAAAAGCTAAAGGCTGTTTTAAGTAAAGAAGCAATAAAGTAAATATAGCGAGTGTGGAAAAGTGGTGGTAGGAGTTGCAAAATTGCCCCTAAGCAATTGACTACTTTGCTAGACCGATAGCAAGTATTATGTGGGAGAGGCCACTGCTAGCATGTCATCCCTGACTTGGAATTCTATGCACTTATGATTGGAACTATTACCAAGCATCCGCAACTACTAACATTCATTAAGGTAAAACCCAACCATAGCATTAAGATATATTGGTCCCCCTTCAATCCCGTATGCATCAATTTCTATGCTAGGCTGAAGCTTCTGTCACCCTTGCCCTCCAATACATAGTCCTATCAACATACAACTAACCCTATGGTGTGATCCACGCGCGCGCTCATATGATGGGCACCAAAGGACATCAACATAACCACAAGAAAATTAAATCAATCAAAGAAATTCATCAACCACCATGACAACGAAAATCTACTCAGACATCATAGGATGGCAACACATCATTGGATAATAATATGAAGCATAAAGCACCATGCTCAAGTAGAGGGTACAGCGAGTTGCGGGAGAGTGGACCGCTGTAGATAGAGGGGGGAAGGTGATGGAGATGGTGGTGAAGATGGAGGAGGTGTTGGTGTAGATCGCGGTGATGATGAGGGCCCCCGGTGGCACTCCAGCGCCACCGGAAGCGAGGGCGAGAGAGCCCCCTCCTCCTTCTTCTTCTTCTTCCTTGACCTTCTCCCTAGATGGGAGAAGGGTTTCCCCTCTGGCCCATGGTCTCCATGGCGTGGGAGGGGCGAGAGCCCCTCCGAGATTGGATCTCTCTCTCTCTCTCTCTCTCTCTCTCTCTCTCTGTTTCTGCGTTCTCAAATTCTTCCCTTCCACCGTTTCTTATATTCCCGGAGATCCGTAACTCCGATTGGGCTGAAATTTTAACACGATCTCTATCAGGATATTAGCTTTCTTGTAGCGAAATAAGGGCATCAACCGCCTTACGGGTGGCCCACGAGGGTCAGGGGCGCGCCCAGGGCGGCAGGCATGCCCCCCTGCCTCATGGCCACCTCGGGCACCGTCTCGTGTGGATTTTTCTTCCCAAAAATCATATATATTCCAAAAAAATCTCCGTCAGTTTTTATCCCGTTTGGACTCCATTTGATATGGATATTCTGCAAAACAAAAAACATGCAACAAATCGGAACTGGCACTGGGCACTGGGCACTGGATCAATATGTTAGTCCCAAAAATAGTATAAAAAGTTGCCAAAAGTATATGAAAGTTGTAGAATATTGGCATGGAACAATAAAAAATTATAGATACGACGGAGACGTATCAGCATCCCCAAGCTTAATCCCTGCTCGTCCTCGAGTAGGTAAATGATAAAATAAGATAATTTTTGATGTGGAATGCTACCTAGCATAATCTTGATCATGTAGTCTAATCATGGCATGAATATTAAGATACGAGTGATTCAAAGCAATAGTCTATCATTTGACATAAAAACAATAATACTTCAAGCCTACTAATAAAGCAATCATGTCTTTTCAAAATAACAAGGCCAAAGAAAGTTATCCCTACAAAATCATATAGTCTGGCTATGCTCCATCTTCACCACACAAAATACTCACATCATGCACAACCCCAATGACAAGCCAAGCAATTGTTTCATACTTTTGATGTTCTCAAACCTTTTCAACTTTCACGCAATACATGCGCGTGAGCCATGAATATAACACTATGGGTGGAATAGAATGGTGGTTGTGGAGAAGACAAAAAGGAGAAGATAGTCTCACATCAACTAGGCGTATCAACGGGCTATGGAGATGCCCATCAATAGATATCAATGTGAGTGAGTAGGGATTGCCATGCAACAGATGCACTAGAGCTATAAGTGTATGAAATTCCAACTGAAACTAAGTGGGTGTGCATCCAACTTGCTTGCTCATGAAGACCTCAGGCATTTGAGGAAGCCCATCATCGGAATATACAAGCCAAGTTCTATAATGAAAATTCCCACTAGTATATGAAAGTGATAACTCAAGAGACTCTCTATATGAAGAACATGGTGCTACTTTGAAGCACAAGTGTGGAAAAAGGATAGTAGCACTGCCCCTTCTCTCTTTTTCTCTCATTTTTTTGTTTTCATTTCATTTTATTTTATTTGTGGGCTTCTTTGGCCTCTTTTTTTATTTGGGCTTCTTTGGCCTCTTTTATTTTTTTGTAAAGTACGGAGTCTCATCCCGACTTATGGGGGAATCATAGTCTCCATCATCCTTTCCTCACTCGGGCAATGCTCTAATAATGATGATCATCACACTTTTATTTACTTACAACTCAATACTACAACTCGATACTAGAACAAAGATATGACTCTATATGAATGCCTCCGGCGGTGTACCGGGATGTGCAATGATCTAGCGTAGCAATGACATCAAAAAATGGACAAGCCATGAAAACATCATGATAGCTATCTTACGATCATGCAAAGCAATATGACAATAAATGCTCAAGTCATGTATATGATGATGATGGAAGTTGCATGGCAATATATCTCGGAATGGCTATGGAAATGCCATGATAGGTAGGTATGGTGGCTGTTTTGAGGAAGGTATATGGTGGGTTTAAGGTACCGGCGAAAGTTGCGCGATACTAGAGAGGCTAGCAATGGTGGAAGGGTGAGAGTGCATATAATCCATGGACTCAACATTAGTCATAAAGAACTCACATACTTATTGCAAAAATCTATTAGTCATCGAAACAAAGTACTACGCGCATGCTCCTAGGGGGATAGATTGGTAGGAAAAGACCACCGCTCGTCCCCGACCGCCACTCATAAGGAAGATAATCAATAAATAAATCATGCTCCGACTTTGTTACATAACGGCTCCCATACGTGCATGCTACGGGAATCACAAACCTCAACACAAGTATTTCTATTAATCCACAACTACCCACTAGCATGGCTCTAATATCACCATCTTTATATCGCAAAACTATTGCAAGGAATCAAACATATCATATTCAGTGATCTACAAGTTTATGCAGGATTTTATGACTAACCATGTGAATGACCAGTTCCTGTCATCTCTCTAAATAGATATAAGTGAAGCAAGAGAGTTTAATTCTTTCTACAAAAGATGTGCCCATGCACTAACAAATCTAAGTGAAGCAAAATAGCATTCTACAAATGGCGGTTTTCTATGTAAAGAGAAACAGACAATCCAAACTCCAAATGATATAAGTGAAGCACATGAAGCATTCTATAAAGCCATACTCAAAAGATATAAGTGAAGTGCAATGAGAATTCTATAAATAAACCAAGGACTATCTCATACCAGCATGGTGCATAAAAGAAAAACGAAAACTAAATGCAAAAGCCACTCCAAGATTGCACATATCGCATGAACGAAACGAATCCGAAAACATACCGATACTTGTTGAAGAAAGAGGGGATGCCTTCCGGGGCATCCCCAAGCTTAGACGCTTGAGTCTCCTTGAATATTTACTTGGGGTGCCTCGGGCATCCCCAATCTTGTGCTCTTGCCTCTCTTCCTTCTTCTCACATCGAGACCTTCTCGATCATCGAACACTTCATCCATACAAAACTTCAACAGAAAACTCGGTAAGATCCGTTAGTATAATAAAGAAAATCACTACTCTAAGTACTGTTGCAAACCAATTAATATTTTGTTTTTGCATTGTGTCTACTGTAATATAACTTTTTCATGGCTTAATCCACTGATATAATTTGATAGTTTCATCAAAACAAGTAAACTATGCATCAAAAACAGAATCTGTCTAAAACAGAACAGTCTGTAATAATCTGAACATTCACCGTACTTCTTATACTTTACAAATTCTACCAAAATTAGGAAAAATAAAAAATTTGTATAGGAAGACATTGCAAAAAGAATCATAACCATTTAACGTTCCAACTAAAAATTTAAAATCGCGCACTACAGCCAAAGTTTCTGTCCTGCACCGTACAAACCATCAAGCAAATGTAAACATCCTAAAGGCATACCTTGGCACATTATTTTTTATAATACAATGGAATTGTACAAGGGGATAATTATTTTTATTGAAAATTTTCTGTAATCAAGATTCACAAAGTTTCCATGAGCATGAACAAAGTTCAAGGCTAGCTCCCACTTCAACAATGCTTGTCTTTCTCACTTTCACTTTCCTTTTTGAAAAAGTTTTGGGTTCCCCTCTTTATTTTTGTTGTTTTTTAAACTATATAAAAGCACTCAACAGAAATAAATGACTATCTAAAACTTCCGGGTTGTCTCCCTGGCAGCGCTTTCTTTAAAGCCATTAAGCTAGGCATATAGTGCTCAAGTAATGGATCCACCCGGATCCCAAGGTATATCAAAGCCAATTTTAATTAACAATGATTTGTAATTTAGTGGTGAGCACAAGGTAACATATATCATGTAATGACGAAGTATAACTCTCTTCCTATGCATCGGGATGTCATAAAAGAACAATTCATGCACACAAAGTAAAGGCCAATGCATAGTATAAATAGTTTCTTGCAATTTTATCATATTGGAAACATAGAGAGGTGGAGATATAGTTCCTCTCTCATAATAATTGCAAGTAGGATCAGCAAGAACATGCATATTATATTCATCAAAATCATCATGTGCAACGGTAAAAGGCAACCCATCAATATATTCCTTAATAAGAGCAAACTTCTCCGATATAGTGTAGTTGGGAGAATTCAAAAAGATAATAGGACTATCATGTGTGGGTGCAATAGCAACAATTTAATGTTTAACATAAGGAACTATAGCAAGTTCATCTCCATAAGCATAATTCATATAGGCATCTTGGCCACAAGCATAGCAAGCATCATCAAAAAGGGATATTTCAAGAGAATCAACGAGATCATAACAATCATCATAGCAGTCATCCTTCGGTAAGCACGAAGGGAAATTAAACAATGTATGAGTTGAAGAGTTACTCTCATTAGAAGGTGGGAACGGGTAGCTAATCCGCTCTTCCTCCTTTTGTTCTTCGCTCTCCTCCTCATCTTTTTCATCCAATGAGCTCATAGTTTCATCAATTTCTTCTTCGATAGACTCCTGCAAAATATTAGTCTCTTCTTGGACAGCGGAGACTTTCTCAATAAGCACATTAATATAGGAATTATATTCATAATTATCATAGCAATATTTTAAGATAGCTAAATTTTCAGGCCTATAAACATCATCATCACAAGCTTCATGCTTTTCAAACAAAGATTCAATTTCATAAGCACCCTTAAAAGCAAAAAATTCTTCTATTTGTTCCACATCATAGTAATCATATATACCATTAGCATAAGAAGCTAAGGTTTCATTATCATTAAATTCACATGAAAAGGGAAGGTGTGGAGCCTTCACATTAGAGCAACAAGTATAATCATATCTCAAGCATAGTTGCCTAGCATACCAATTCAATATATGAATTTGATCCCATAATAGTTTCCCTTTTTGTGTCAAGCGGTAATCTCTAAAGTATTCACCTTGATCCAATGTTACTCCCATTACATAATTTAATGGGGTTTTCTCAGGATTATTAAAGTAGTACATAATATTTTTCACATAACCAGCATCGAGGGTTTTAGGAGGTTCCCCATCTCCATGAGTAGCAAGTAAACCTAATTTTTTTGGTATTTCGTGTTCCATATCCATAACTAAAGATATAGAACAACTAAGAACAGCAAAATAAAAAATTACTTAGTGATAAAGCAAACAAGCACACACGAGAATATTCACCCCACGCTATTGCTCCCCGGCAACGGCGCCAGAAAAAGGTCTTGATAACCCACAAGTATAGGGGATCACAACAGTTTTCGATAAGTAAGAGTGTCGAACCCAACGAGGAGCTAAAGGTAGAACAAATATTCCCTCAAGTTCTATCGACCACCGATACAACTCTATGCACGCTTGATGTTCGCTTTACCTAGAACAAGTATGAAACTAGAAGTACTTTGTAGTTGTTGTTCGATAGGTTTGCAAGATAATAAAGAGCGCGTAAATAAAAGCTAAAGGCCGTTGTAAGTAAAGAAGCAATAAAGTAAATATAGCGAGTGTGGAAAAGTGGTGGTAGGAGTTGCGGAATTGCCCCTAAGCAATTGACTACTTTACTAGACCGATAGCAAGTATTATGTGGGAGAGGCCACTGCTAGCATGTCATCCCTGAATTGGAACTATTAGCAAGCATCCGCAAATACTAACGTTCATTAAGGTAAAACCCAATCATAGCATTAAGATATATTGGTCCCCCTTCAATCCTGTATGCATCAATTTCTATGCTAGGCTGAAGCTTCTGTCACCCTTGCCCTCCAATACATAGTCCTATCAACATACAACTAACCCTATGGTGTGATCCATGCGCGCGCTCATATGATGGTCACCAAAGGACATCAAAATAACCACAGGCAAATTAAATCAATCAAAGCAATTCATCAACCACCGATAGGACAACGAAAATCCACTCAGACATCATAGGATGGCAACACTTCATTGGATAATAATATGAAGCATAAAGCACCATGTTCATGTAGAGGGTACAGCGGGTTGCGGGAGAGTGGACCGCTATAGATAGAGGGGGAAGGTGATGGAGATGGTGGTGAAGATGGCGGAGGTGTTGGTGTAGATCGCGGTGATGATGATGGCCCCCAGTGGCACTCCAGCGCCACCGGAAGCGAGGGGGAGAGAGCCCCCTCCTTCTTCTTCTTCCTTGACCTTCTCCCTAGATGGGAGAAGGGTTTCCCCTCTGGTCCATGGTCTCCATGGCATGGGAGGGGCGAGAGATCCTCCGAGATTGGATCTGTCTCTCTGTCTCTCTGTTTCTGCGTTCTCAGATTCTTCCCTTTCACCGTTTCTTATATTCCCGGAGATCCGTAACCCCGATTGAGCTGAAATTTAACATGATCTCTATCCGGATATTAGCTTTCTTGTGGCGAAAGAAGGACATCAACCGCCTTACGGGTGGACCATGAGGGTCAGGGGCACGCCCAGGGGGGGGCAGGCACGCCCCCTGCCTCGTGGCCACCTCGGGCACCGTCTCGCGTGGATTTTTCTTCCCAAAAATCATATATATTCCAAAAAAAATCTCCGTCAGTTTTTATCCCGTTTGGACTCCGTTTGACATGGATATTCTGCGAAACAAAAAACATGCAACAAACAGGAACTGGCACTGGGCACTGGATCAATATGTTAGTCCCAAAAATAGTATAAAAAGTTGCCAAAAGTATATGAAAGTTGTAGAATATTGACATGGAACAAACAAAAATTATAGATACGACGGAGACATACTAGACTCCCCCATTATGGCGCGCCCCTAGGGCCGGCCTCCTCCCTCTCCCTCCTTTATATATGTGGGCAGGGCACCCCTTGGAGACACAACAATTGTTCCAAGCCGTGTGTGCTACCTCTTGAGCACTGCGTTGGTTTTCCCCAAAGAGGAAGGGATGATGCAGCAAAGTAGCATAAGTATTTCCCTCAGTTTTTGAGAACCAAGGTATCAATCCAGTAGGAGGCTACGCGCGAGTCCCTCACACCTGCACAAAACAAATAAATCCTCGCAACCAACGCGATAAGGGGTTGCCAATCCCTACACGGCCACTTACGAGAGTGAGATATGATAGATATGATAAGATGATATTTTTGGTATTTTTGTGATAAAGATGCAAAGTAAAAAGCAAAGGAAATAACTAAGTAGTAGGAGACTGATATGATAAAGATAGACCTCGGGGCCATAGGTTTCACTAGTGGCTTCTCTCGAGAGCATAAGTATTCTACGGTGGGTGAACAAATTACTGTTGAGCAATTGACAGAATTGAGCATAGTTATGAGAATATCTAAGTATGATCATGTATATAGACATCACGTCCGAGACAAGTAGACCGACTCATGCGTGCATCTACTACTATTACTCCGCTCATCGACTATTAGGTGTCCTTAGATTATCCTGGGGGTTCCATGGGAATCCCCTAGCTTAGGATCTTGCCACTCCTTGTTCCATAATCCATCAAATCTTTACCCCAAACTTGAAAACTCCACAACACAAAACTTAAAGTAGAAAATCTCGTGAGCTCCGTTAGCGAAAGAAAACAAAAGACCACTTCAAGGAATTGTAATGAACTCATTATTTATTTATATTGTTGTTATACCTACTGTATTATAACTTCTCTATGGTTCATAAACTATTTTACTAGCCATAGATTCATCAAAATAAGCAAACAACACACGAAAAACAGAATCTGTCAAAAACAGAACAGTCTGCAGTGATCTGTAGCTAGCGCAAGATCTGGAACTCCAAAAATTCTAAAATAAATTTCTGGAAGTGAGGAATTTATCTATTAATCATCTGAAAAAATAATTAACTAAATAGCACTTTCCAAATAAAAATGGCAGTAGTTCTCGTGAGCGCTAAAGTTTCTGTTTTTTTACAGCAAGTGTAACAAGACTTTCCCCAAGTCTTCCCAACGGTTCTACTTGGCACAAACACTAATTAAACACAAAAAACACAACCAAAACAGAGGCTAGATAAATTATTTATTACTAAACAGGAGCAAAAAGCAAGGAATAAAAATAAAATTGGGTTGCCTCCCAACAAACTATTTTCTTTAAAGCCTTTTTAGCTAGGCAATGATAATTTTAATGATGCTCACATGAAAGACAAGAATTGAAGCACAAAGAGAGCATCATAAAACATGTGACAAACACATCTAAGTCTAACATACTTCCTATGCATAGGCATCTTATAGGCAAACAAATTATCAAGGCAATCAGAAACTAGCATATGCAAGGAAGCGGAAAGAAACAATAGCAATCTCAACATAACGAGAGGTAATTTAGTAACATGAAAATTTCTACCACCATATTTTCCTCTCTAATAATAATTGCATGTGCAATCATAAGAAAATTCAACAAAATAGATATCACATAAAATATTTTCAACACGATCCATATGCATGCAAAGTTGACATTCTTCCAAAATAGTGGGATTAACATTAACTAAAGTCATGACCTCTCCAAACCCACTTTCAATGTTATAGCAAAAACTATTATCAATCTCATATTCATCATGGGGATTAAATAAATTTTCAAGATCATAAGAAGAATCACCCCAATCATGATCATTGCAACAAGTAGTAGACATAGCAAAACTAGCATCCCCAAGCCTAGGGTTTTGCATATTATTAGCACAATTGACATCAATAGAATTTATGATAACATCATTGCAATCATGCTTTTCATCGAAGGAACTACCAAGTATGGGTGCAATAGCAACGATCTCATGTTTAACATAAGGAACTATAACAAATTCATCTTCATAAATATTGGCATCATGGCCACAAGAATAGCAAGCATCATGTTCATCAAGGGATATTTCAATCAAATCATCAGAATCATCATTATCTATAGATTCATGCATATCATTATTTTCTTCCAAAGCAACGGTCATTCTCTCAATAAATTCTTTGACATAGACATTATGAGCATAGTTTTCATAGCAATATTTAAGTATATCAAAATTTTCAGATTCGTACAGAGTAGTAGCATACTTTTCAATCAAAGAAGCAACTTCATAAGCACCCTTAAAAGCAACAAATTCTTCAATTTGTTCGATATCATAGTAACTATAAACACCCCTTGCATAAGAAGATAAGATTTCATTATCATTAAACTCACATAGGTAGGGGAGGTGTTTTTTAGGGTTCTTAGAGCAACAAGTAAAATCATGAATTTCACAAAGATTCCAGGCATAACACAACAATTTGTTTATTTGATTCCATAAGGGTTTCCCTTTTTTTAGACAAACGGTGACGCACAAAATGAGCATGCTCATCTAAAGATTTCCCATCAACTAGGCTAGTTGGGGTTTCAACACGAGCACATAAGGATCGAAGATGATCTAAGTAGAACACTTTAAGTGGATCCATATCAATAGATTTTTAGCAAGCAAAGATGCAAGAAAATAGAAGGCACATGGAAACACAAACAAGGATACATACGAGAAGAAGGCAAATAAGGAAAGATAGGGAGGATATATAGAGAGAGAGGGCGAATAAAATGACAAGGGCAAAGTGGGGGAGAGGAAAATGAGAGGCAAATGGCAAATAATGTAATGCGGGAGATAAGGGTATGTGATGGGTACTTGATATGTTGACTTTTGCGTAGACCTCCCAGCAACGGCGCCAGAAATCCTTCTTGCTACCTCTTGAGCACTGCGTTGGTTTTCCCCGAAGAGGAAGGGATGATGCAGCAAAGTAGCGTAAGTATTTCCCTCAGTTTTTGAGAACCAAGGTATCAATCCAGTAGGAGGCTACGCATGAGTCCCTCGCACCTGCACAAAACAAATAAATCCTCGCAACCAACGCGATAAGGGGTTGTCAATCCCTACACGGCCACTTACGAGAGTGAGATCTGATAGATATGATAAGATAATATTTTTGGTATTTTTGTGATAAAGATGCAAAGTAAAATAAAAGCAAAGTAAAAATCAAAGGAAATAACTAAGTAGTAGGAGATTGATATGATAAAGATAGACCCGGGGGCCATAGGTTTCACTAGTGGCTTCTCTCGAGAGCATAAGTATTCTACGATGGGTGAACAAATTACTTTTGAGCAATTGACAGAATTGAGCATAGTTATGAGAATATCTAGGTATGATCATGTATATAGGCATCACGTCCGAGACAAGTAGACCGACTCCTGCCTGCATCTACTACTATTACTCCACTCATCGACCGCTATCCAGCATGCATCTAGAGTATTAAGTTAAAATCAGAGTAACGCCTTAAGCAAGATGACATGATGTAGAGGGATACACTCATGCAATATGATGAAAACCCCATCTTGTTATCCTCGATGGCAACAATACAATACGTGCCTTGCTGCCCCTACTGTCACTGGGAAAGGACACCGCAAGATTCAACCCAAAGCTAAGCACTTCTCCCATTGCAAGAAAGATCAATCTAGTAGGCCAAACCAAAATGATAATTCGAAGAGACTTGCAAAGATAACCAATCATACATAAAAGAATTCAGAGAAGATTCAAATATTGTTCATAGATAGACTTGATCATAAACCCACAATTCATCGGTCTCAACAAACACACCCAAAAAGAAGATTACATCGAATAGTTCTCCACAAGAGAGGGGGAGAGCATTGTATTGAGATCCAAAAAGAGAGAAGAAGCCATCTATAACTATGGACCTGTAGGTCTGAGGTAAACTACTCACACTTCATCGGAGGGGCTATGGTGTTGATGTAGAAGCCTCCGTGATCGATGCCCCCTCCGGCGGAGCTCCGAAACAGGCCCCAAGATGGGATCTCGTGGATACAAAAAGTTGCGGCGGTGGAATTAGGTTTTTGGATCCATATCTGATCGTTTGGGGGTATGTAGGTATATATAGGAGGAAGGAGTACGTCGATGGAGCAACAGGGGGCCCACGAGGGTGGAGGGCGCGCCTGGGGGGGGGGGGTAGGCACGCCCCCTACCTCGTGGCCTCCTCTTTTGTGTCTTGACGTAGGGTCCAAGTCTCCCGGGTCTTGTTCGTTGAGAAAATCACGTTCCTGAAGGTTTCATTCCGTTTGGACTCTGTTTGATATTCCTTTTCTTCAAAACCCTAAAACAGGCAAAATATCAATTCTGGGCTGGGCCTCCGGTTAATAGGTTAGTCCCAAAAATAATATGAAAGTGGATAATAAAGCCCAATAATGTCCAAAACAGTAGATAATATAGCATGGAGCAATAAAAAATTATAGATACGTTGGAGACGTATCAGTGTGCAGCGTCTCTCTCCACAGTTTGCTTCTCCGGTCATAGCGTCATAGTGCTTAGGCGAAGCCCTGCGCGGATCACATCACCGTCACCGTAACCATGCCATCGTGCTGACGGAACTCTCCCTCGACCCTCTGCTAGATCAAGAGTTCGAGGGTCGTCATCGAGCTGAACGTGTGCAGAACTCGGAGACGTCGTACATTCGGTACTTGATCGGTTGGATCGCGAAGACGTTCGACTACATCAACCGCATTAACCTAACGCTTCCGCTTTCGGTCTACGAGGGTATGTGGACACACTCTCACCCTCTCATTGCTATGCATCTCCTAGATAGATCTTGCGTGATCGTAGGAATTTTTTTGAAATTGCATGCTACATTCCCCAACAGTGGTATCAGAGCCAGGTCTATACATAGATGATATGCACGAGTAGAACACAAAGAGTTGTGGGAGATAATAGTCATATTGCTTACCACCAACATCTTACTTTGATTCGACGGTATTGTTGGATGAAGCGGCCCGGACCAACATTACATGACCGCGTTCATGATACTGGTTCTACCGACATGCTTCGCACACAGGTGGCTGGCGGGTGTTTGTTTCTCCAACTTTAGTTGAATCGAGTTTGACTACGGTCGGTCCTTGTTGAAGGTTAAAACAGCACACTTGATGAAATATCGTTGTGGTTTTGATGCGTAGGTAAGAACGGTTCTTGCTAGAAGCCCGTAGCAGCCACGTAAAACTTGCAACAACAAAGTAGAGGACGTCTAACTTGTTTTTGTAGGGCATGTTGTGATGTGATATGGTCTGAAGGAAATATGACCTAGAGGCAATAATAAAGTTGTTATTTATATTTCCTTATATCATGATAAATGTTTATTATTCATGCTAGAATTGTATTAACCGGAAACTTAGTACATGTGTGAATACATAGACAAACAGAATGTCACATGTATGCCTCTACTTGACTAGCTCATTGAATCAATGATGGTTATGTTTCCTAACCATAGACATGAGTTGTCGTTTGATTAACAAGATCACATCATTAGAGAATGATGTGATTGACTTGACCCATCCGTTAGCTTAGCACCATGATCTTTTAGTTTGTTGCTATTGCGTTCTCCATAACTTATACATGTTCCTATGACTATGAGATCATGCAACTCCCGAATACCGGAGGAACACTTAGTGTGCTATCAAACATCACAACATAACTAGGTGACTATAAAGATGCTCTATAGGTGTCTTCGATGGTGTTTGTTGAGTTGGCATAGATCGAGATTAGGATTTGTCACTCCGAGTATGGGAGAGGTATCTCTGGGCCCTCTCGGTAATGCACATCACTATAAGCCTTGCAAGCAATGTGACTAATGAGTTATTTGCAGGATGATACATTACAGAACGATTAAAGAGACTTGCCGGTAACGAGATTGAACAAGGTATTGAGATACCGACGATCGAATCTCGGGCAAGTAACATACCGATGACAAAGGGAACAACGTATATCGTTATGCGATTTGACCGATAAAGATCTTCGTAGAATATGTGGGAGCCAATATGAACATCCAGGTTCCACTATTGGTTATTGACCAGAGACATGTCTCGGTCATGTCTACATAGTTCTCGAACCCATAGGGTCCGCACGCTTAACGTTCGGTGACGATCGGTATTATAAGTTTATGTGTTTTGATGTACCAAAGGTAGTTCGGAGTCCTGGATATGATCACGGACATGAAGAGGAGTCTCGAAATGGTCGAGACATAAAGATTGATATATTGGATGACTATATTCGGATACCGGATGAGTTATACGGGTCACCGGATAATTATCGGAGTGTCGGGGGGTTATCGGAACCCTCGGGGGAACTAATGGGCCACATGGGCCTTACTGGGGAGAGAGAGGGCCGGCCAAGGCAGGGCCGCACCCCCCTCCTCTCTAGTCCGAATTGGACTAGGGAAGGGGGGGGGCGCCCCCCTTTCCTTCTCCCTTCTCCTCTCCTTCCTTCCCCTTCCTCCTAGTTGGACTAGGAAAGGGGGAGTCCTAGTCCTACTAGGAGGAGCACTCCTCCCCTCCTTGGCGCGCCCCAAGGTTCGGCCGGCCTCCCCCCTTGCTCCTTTATATATGGGGGCAGGGGGGCACCCCAGGACACACAAGTTGATCATTGATACCTTAGCCGTGTGCGGTGCCCCCTCCACCATAATCCACCTCGTTCATATCATCGTAGTGCTTAGGCAAAGCCCTGCGACGGTAGCATCATCATCACCGTCATCACACCATCGTGCTGACGAAGCTCTCCCTCGACACTCAGCTGGATTGAGAGTTCGTGGGACGTCACCAAGTCGAACGTGTGCAGATTGTGGAGGTGCCATACTTTCGGTACTAGGATCGGTCGGATCGTGAAGAGGTACGACTACATCAACCACGTTGTCATAACGCTTACTCTTACGGTCTATGAGGGTACATGGACAACACTCTTCCCCTCTCGTTGCTATGCATCACCATGATAGATCTTGCGTGTGCATAGGAATTTTTTTGAAATTACTGCGTTCCCCAACAGTGGCATCCGAGCCAGGTCTATGCGTAGATGTTATATGCACGAGTAGAACACAAAGGAGTTGTGGGCGTGGGTATATACATATTGCTTGTCATTACTAGTTGATTCTTGATTCAACGGTATTGTTGGATGAAGCGGCCCAGACCGACATTACGCGTACGCTTACGTGAGACTGGTTCTACCGACGTGCTTCGCACACTGGTGGCTGGTGGGTGTTAGTTTCTCCAACTTTAGTTGAATCGGATTCAATGAACAGGGTTCTTTCTGAATATCAAAAAGCAATCACTATACCACGTTGTGGTCTTTGATGCGTAGGTAAGAACGGTTCTTGCTCAGCCCGTAGCAGCCATGTAAAACTTGCAACAACAAACTAGAGGACGTCTAACTTTTTTTTGCAGGGCATGTTGTGATGTGATATGGTCAAGACATGATGCTAAATTTTATTGTATGATATGATCATGTTTTGTAACACAAGTTATCGACAACTAGCAGGAGCCATATGGTTGTCGCTTTATTGTATGAAATGCAATTGCCATGTAATTGCTTTACTTTATCACTAAGCAGTAGCGATAGTCACAGAAGCAATAGTTGGAGAGACGGAAACGATGCTTCGACGGAGATCAAGGTGTCAAGCCGCTGACGATGGTGATCATTACGGTGCTTTGGAGATGGAGATCAGAGGCACAAGATGATGATGGCCATATCATATCACTTATATTGATTGCATGTGATGTTTATCCTTTATGCATCTTATTTTGCTTAGTTCGACGGTAGCATTATAAGATGATCTCTCACTAAATTTCAAGGTATAAGTGTTCTCCCTGAGTATGCACCGTTGCTACAGTTCGTCGTGCCGAGACACCACATGATGATCGGGTGTGATAAGCCCTACGTTCACATACAACGAGTGCAAGCCAGTTTTGCACACGCAGAATACTCGGGTTAAACTTGATGAGCCTAGCATATGCAGATATGGCCTCGAAACACTGAGACCGAAAGGTCGAGCGTGAATCATACAGTAGATATGATCAACATAGTGATGTTCACCATTGAAAACTACTCCATCTCACGTGATGATCGGACATGGTTTAGTTGATATGGATCACGTGATCACTTAGATGATTAGAGGGATGTCTATCTAAGTGGGAGTTCTTAAGTAATTTGATTAATTGAACTTTAATTTATCATGAACTTAGTACTTGATAGTATTTTGCATGTCTATGTTGTTGTAGATAGATGACCCGTGCTATTGTTCCGTTGAATTTTAATGCATTCATAGAGAAAGCTAAGTTGAAAGATGATGGTAGCAACTGCATGGACTAGGTCCGTAACTTGAGGATTATCCTCATTGCTGCACAGAAGAATTACCTCCTGGAAGCACCGCTAGGTGACAAACCCGCTGCAGGAGCAACGCTAGATGTTGTGAACACCTGGCAGAGCAAAGCTGATGACTAGTCGATAGTTCAGTGTGCCATGCTTTGCGGCTTAGAACCGGGACTTCAACGACGTTTTGGACGTCATGGAGCATATGAGATGTTCCAGGAGTTGAAGTTAATATTTCAAGCAAATGCCCGGATTGAGAGATATGAAGTCTCCAATAAGTTCTACAGCTGCTAAATGGAGGAGAATAGTTCTGTCAGTGAACATATACTCAGAATGTCTGGGTACCACAACCACTTGACTCAGCTGGGAGTTAATCTTCCTGGTGATAGTGTCATTGACAAAGTTCTTCAATCACTGCCACCAAGCTACAAGAGCTTCCTGATGAACTATAATATGCAAGGGATGGATAAGACAATTCCCGAGCTATTTGCAATGCTAAAGGCTGCGGAGGTAGAAATCAAGAAAGAGCATCAAGTGTTGATGGTCAATAAGACCACTAGTTTCAAGAAAAAGGGTAAAGGGAAGAAGGGGAACTTCAAGAATAACAGCAAGCCAGTTGCTGCTCAAGTGAAGAAACCCAAGTCTGGACCTAAGCCTGAAACTGAGTGCTTCTACTGCAAAGGGACTGGTCACTGGAAGCGGAACTGCCCCAAGTATTTGGCGGAGAAGAAGGATGGCAAAGTGAAAGGTATATTTGATATACATGTTATGGATGTGTACCTTACTAATGCTCCCAGTAGTGCCTGGGTATTTGATACTGGTTCAATTGCTAACATTTGCAACTCGAAACAGGGGCTACGAATTAAGCGAAGATTGGCTAAGGACGAGGTGATGATGCGCGTGGGAAATGGTTCCAAAGTCGATGTGATTGCCGTCAGCATGCTACCTATACATCTACCTTCGGGATTATTTTTAGACCTAAATAATTGTTATTTGGTGCCAGCGTTGAGCATGAACATTATATATGGATCTTATTTGATGCGAGACAGTTATTCATTTAAATCAGAGAATAATGGTTGTTCTATTTATATGAGTAATATCTTTTATGGTCATGCACCTTGAGTGGTCTATTTTTACTAAATCTTGATAGTAGTGATACACATGTTCATAGTATTGAAGCCAAAAGATGCAGAATTGATAATGATAGTGCAACTTATTTGTGGCACTGCCGTTTGGGTCATATTGATGTAAAGCGCATGAAGAAACTCCATTCTGATGGACTTCTGGAATCACTTGATTATGAATCACTTGGTACTTGCGAACCATGCCTCATGGGCAAGATGACTAAAACTCCATTCTCCGGAACAATGAAGCGAGCAACAGAGTTATTGGAAATCATACATACTGATGTATGTGGTCCAATGAAAATTGAAGCTCGTGGCGGATATCGTTATTTTCTCACCTTCACAGATGAATTGAGCAGATATGGGCATATCTACTTAATCAAACATAAGTCTGAAACATTTTAAAAGTTCAAAGAATTTTAGAGTGAAGTGGAAAATCATCGTAACAAGAAAATAAAGTTTCTACGATCTGATCTTGGAGGAGAATATTTGAGCTACGAGTTTGGTCTTCATTTGAAACAAAGCAGAATAGTTTCGCAACTCACGCCACCCGGAAAACCACAGCGTAATGGTGTGTCCGAACATCGTAATCATACTTTACTAGATATGGTGCGATCTACGATGTCTCTCACTGATTTACCGCTATCGTTTTGGGGTTATGCTTTAGAGACATCTGCATTCATGTTAAATAGGGCACCATCTAAATCCGTTGAAACGACACCTTATGAACTGTGGTTTGGCAAGAAACCCAAGTTGTCATTTCTTAAAGTTTGGGTCTGCGATGCTTATGTGAAAAAGCTTCAACCTGATAAGCTCGAACCCAAATCAAAGAAATGTGTCTTCATAGGATACCCAAAGGAGGCTGTTGGGTACACCTTCTATCACAGATCCAAAGGTAAGATATTCATTGCAAAGGATGGGTCCTTTCTAGAGAAGGAGTTTCTCTCGAAAGAAGTGAGTGTGAGGAAAGTAGAACTTGATGAGGTAATTGTACCTGCTCCCTTATTGGAAAGTAGTTCATCACTGGAATCAGTTCCAGTGATTCCTACACCAGTAAGTGAGGAAGCTAATGATGATGATCATGAAACTTCTGATCAAGTTACTACCGAACCTTGCAGGTCAACCAGAGTAAGATCCGCACCAGAGTGGTACGGTAATCCTGTTCTAGAGGTCATGTTACTTGACCATGATGAACCTACGAACTATGAGGAAGCGATGATGAGCCCAAATTCCGCAAAATGGCATGAGGCCATGAAATCTGAGATGGGATCCATGTATGAGAACAAAGTGTGGACTTTGGTTGACTTGCCCGATAATCGGCAGGCAATAGAGAATAAATGGACCTTCAAGAAGAAGACTGACGCTGACGGTAATGTTATTGTCTACTAAGCTCGACTTGTTGCAAAAGGTTTTCGTCAAGTTCAAGGAGTTGACTATGATGAGACCTTCTCACCCGTAGCGATGCTTAAGTCCATCCGAATCATGTTAGCAATTGCCGCATTTTATGATTATGAAATTTGGCAAATGGATGTCAAAACTGCATTCCTTAATGGATATCTTAAAGAAGAGTTGTATATGATGCAACCAGAAGGTTTTGTCGATCCAAAAGGCGCTAACAAAGTGTGCAAGCTCCAGCGATCCATTTATTGACTGGTGCAAGCCTCTCGGAGTTGGAATATACGCTTTGATAGTGTGATCAAAGCATATGGTTTTATACAGACTTTTGGAGAAGCCCGTATTTACAAGAAAGTGAGTGGGAGCTCTGCAGCATTTCTGATATTATATGTAGATGACATATTGTTGATCGGAAATGATACTGAATTTCTAAATAGCATAAAAGGATACTTGAATAAGAATTTTTCAATAAAAGACCTCAGTGAAGCTGCTTATATATTGGGCATCAAGATCTATAGAGATAGATCAAGGCGCTTAATTGGACTTTCACAAATCACATACCTTGATAAAGTTTTGAAGAAGTTCAAAATGGATCAGGCAAAGAAAGGCTTCTTGCCTGTGTTACAAGGTGTGAAGTTGAGTCAGACTCAATGTCCGACCACTACAGAAGATAGAGAGAAAATCAAAATCATTCCCTATGCTTCAGCCATAAGTTCTATCATGTATGCAATGCTGTGTACCTGACCTAATGTGTGCCTTGCTATTAGTTTAGCAGGGAGGTACCAAAGTAATCCAGGAGTGGATCACCGTACAACGGTCAAGAACATGCTGAAATACCTGAAAAGGACTAAGGATATGTTTCTCATATATGGAGGTGACAAGAGCTCGTCGTAAACGGTTATGTCGATGCAAGCGTTGACACTGATCCGGATGACTCTAAGTCACAAACCGGATACATATTTTTATTAAATGGTGGAGCTGTCAGTTGGTGCAGTTCCAAGCACAACGTCGTGGCGGGATCTACATGTGAAGCGGAGTACATAGCTGCTTCGGAAGCAGCAACTGAAGGAGTTCATATCCGATCTAGGTGTCATACCTAGTGCATCGGGTCCAATGAAAATATTTTGTGACAACACTGGTGCAATTGCCTTGGCAAAGCAATCCAGATTTCACAAAAGAACCAAGCACATCAACAGACGCTTCAATTCCATCCGTGATCAAGTCAAGGAGGGAGACATAGAGATTTGCAAGATACATACGGATCTGAATGTTGCAGACCCGTTGACTAAGCCTCTCTCACGAGAAAAACATGATCAACATCAAGACTCCATGGGTGTTAGAATCATTACAATGTAATCTAGATTATTGACTCTAGTGCAAGTGGGAGACTGAAGGAAATATGCCCTAGAGGCAATAATAAGGTTGTCATTTATATTTCCTTATATCATGATAAATGTTTATTATTCATGCTAGAATTGTATTAACCGGACACTTAGTGCATGTGTGAATACATAGACAAACATAATGTCACTAGTATGCCTCTACTTGACTAGCTCGTTGAATCAATGATGGTTATGTTTCCTAACCATAGACATGAGTTGTTGTTTGATTAACGAGATCACATCATTAGAGAATGATGTGATTGACTTGACCCATCCATTAGCTTAGCACGATGATCATTTAGTTTGTTGCTATTGCTTTCTCCATAACTTATACATGTTCCTATGACTATGAGATCATGCAACTCCCGAATACCGGAGGAACACTTAGTGTGCTATCAAACGTCACAATGTAACTGGGTGACTATAAATATGCTCTACAGGTGTCTCCGATGGTGTTTGTTGAGTTGGCATAGATCGAGATTAGGATTTGTCACTCCAAGTATCGGAGAGGTGTCTCTGGGCCCTCTCGGTAATGCACATCACTATAAGCACTGCAAGCAATGTGACTAATGAGTTAGTTGTGGGATGATACATTACAGGACGAGTAAAGAGACTTGCCGGTAATGAGATTGAACTAGGTATTGAGATACCGATGATCGAATCCGGGCAAGTAACATACCGATGACAAAGGGAACAACGTATATGGTTATGCGATTTGACCGATAAAGATCTTCATAGAATATGTGGGAGCCAATATGAACATCCAGGTTCCGCTATTGGTTATTGACCGGAGACGTGTCTCGGTCATGTCTACATACTTCTCGAACTCGTAGGGTCCGCACGCTTAACGTTCCGTGATGATCCATATATGAGTTTATGTGTTTTGATGTACCGAAGGTAGTTCGGAGTCCCGGATATGATCACAGACATGACGAGGAGTCTCGAAATGGTCGAGACATAAAGATTGATATATTGGATGACTATATTCGGACACCGGATGAGTTTCGGGTGTCACCGGATAATTATCGGAGTGTCGGGGGGTTATCGGAACCCTCGGGGGAACTAATGGGCCACATGGGCCTTACTGGGGAGAGAGAGGGCCGGCCAAGGCAGGGCCGCACCCCCCTCCTCTCTAGTCCGAATTGGACTAGGGAAGGGGGGGGCCTTTCCTTCTCCCTTCTCCTCTCCTTCCTCCCCCCTTCCTCTTCTTAGTTGGACTAGGAAAGGGGGAGTCCTACTCCTACTAGGAGGAGGACTCCTCCCCTCCTTGGAACGCCCCAAGGGCCGGCCGCCCTCCCCCTTGCTCCTTTATATACAGGGGCAGGGGGCACCCTGAGGGAGTCATGGACTAAGGGGTCCTCGGGCGTCCGGCCTGTTGGACATGGGCCGGACTGATGGGCTATGAAGATACGAAGACCGAAGACTGCACCCATGTCCGGATGGGACTCTCCTTGGTGTGGAAGACAATCTTGGCGATCAAATAAGTAGATTCCTTTCTTTATAACCGACCTTGTGTAACCCTAGATCCTCCCGGTGTCTATATAAACCGGAGGGCTTAGTCCGGAGGGAGGACAATCATTACCATAGTCATACATGCTAGGCTTTTAGGGTTTTGCCATCTCGATCTCGCGGTAGATGAACTCTTGTAATATTCATATTCATCAAGATCAATCAAGCAGGAAGTAGGGTATTACCTTCATAGAGAGGACCCGAACCTGGGTAAACATCGTGTCCCCTATATCCTGTTACCATCGACCTTAGACGCATAGTTCGGGACCCCCTACCTGAGATCCGCCGTTTTTGACACCGACATTGGTGGTTTCATTGAGAGTTCCACTGTGCCGTCCTCAAAAGGTTTGATGGCTCCTTCAATCATCTACAACGACGCTGTCCAAGGGGAGGTCTTCCTCCCCGGACCGATCTTCGTGTTCGGCGGCTTCGCACTGCGGGCCAACTCGCTTGGCTATCTAGAGCAGATCAACAGCTATGCCCCTAGCCGTCAGGTCAAATTCGGGAGCTTGAACTACGTCACGGATATCCGCGGAGACTTGATCTTCGACGGATTCGATGCCATGGCAATCGCTCCCCTTCACCCCGATGAACATGACTTAGATCTGTCATCGGGCCATACCCAGGAAATTGCACCTGTAACCGCGCTGGCCTTAGATCTGAAGCAGGTCGCGCTATCCGAGGACAGGAAGCTTAACCCCGCCACGGATGCCGCAGACTACACGGCATTGGAGCCGCACATAGACCTAACCTCTGGTAATGCCTGTGTCACCAGAACCTCGGGCTCGTTTCCGGTTAAAAGTTCTGAACTATGTGCGTCCGCGCATGTTGAGCATGATCGGTTATCGATCGCCGAATTCAGCGCCGTGCACATCTTTCGGCACTCACCCTTGGGCGATGTGCTGAATTCATTAAAAAATCTATCCTTGGCGGGGGATTCACGGCCGAACTATATCCGGTTCAAACTAGAAGCTAATGACAGGGAATTTTGCTCCCCACCCGCCACCCACTTTATAGCCACTGTCGAAAACTTAACAGACATGCTCGATTACGGCTCCGAAGACATCGACGGTATGGACGACGATGCAGATGAGGAGCATGGTCAAAACCCACCGTTTACCGGACGCTGGACGACCACTTCTTTGTACGACGTATATATGGTGGATACGCCTAAAGAATCTAACGACGACGACAAAGAAGATCCAGTCGAGGACAAACCTCCTGGGACACAGCCTAAGAGTGGACGTCAGCGGCGCCGCTCTAAGTCACGTCGTGCAAAAGATAGCAATACCTATACAGGAGAAGATAATACTCCTGACGGTGCCGACGATAATGAAGACCCCGTGGAAGCAACTCCCGAACAAGAAGAACGAGAAGATGGGAAAGTTAGCCCCGACGAACAGGCCGTCAACGAAGACTCGGAGGACAGTTGTCGGTGTCAAAATCGGCGGATCTCGGGTAGGGGGCCCCGAACTGTGCGTCTAAGGCGGATGGTAACAGGAGGCAGGGGACACGATGTTTTACCCAGGTTCGGGCCCTCTTGATGGAGGTAAAACCCTACGTCCTGCTTGATTTATTCTTGATGATATGAGTATTACAAGAGTTGATCTACCACGAGATTGGAGAGGCTAAACCCTAGAAGCTAGCCTATGGTATGATTGTATGTTGTCCTACAGACTAAAACCCTCCGGTTTATATAGACACCGGAGGGGGCTAGGGTTACACAAGGTCGGTTACAAAGGAGGAGATATCCATATCCGTACTGCCTAGCTTGCCTTCCACGCCAAGTAGAGTCCTATCCGGACACGGGACGAAGTCTTCAATCTTGTATCTTCATAGTCCAACAGTCCGGCCAAAGGATATAGTCCGGCTGTCCGGAGACCCCCTAATCCAGGACTCCCTCAGTAGCCCTTGAACCAGGCTTCAATGACGATGAGTCCGGCGCGCAGTGTTGTCTTCGGCATTGCAAGGCGGGTTCCTCCTCCGGATACACCACCGAAGAGTTTAAATAAAAGGATAGTGTTCGACCCTGCAAAATACGTTCCACATACCACCATAGAGAGAATAATATTTCCACAAATCTAATCTGCTGACATGTTTCGGCAACATGACATCATGCCATGGCTCGGTGATTATTCGAACCGTTTTTCTTGAACTAGCCCCGCACATAACGCGAGGTAGTTTCTTGACACGTCTTGTCAAAGCAGAGATCGTGTCCCCCTTATTACGGGATTCTCATCAATACGGGCGTGGGTAACCCAACCGTGCCATCAATTACGGCGCTTGAGGGATAAGCGAGTTTTATCAGGCTAGTGGGGGCACATAGTTTCGGCCGCCCTTATAAAGGGATAAGGTTTAACCTTTTTCTACCCACGCCTTCTTCCTCCTTGCTCATCCGTCCTTGCGCACTCGAGCTCCAACGCCCAAGTCCACATCCTTCTCCCCAACCTTCTCCAAACATGTCCGGAGCGGGAGGCAAGTGGATGGCTTCCTCCGTCACGGAGGGACACATCAAAAAGCTGCGCGGAGCCGGATACTTAGCCGTGAATATCGCACATCGGCTGCCCGCTGCAGGGCAGATCGTCCCTACCCCGGAACCTCACGAGAGGGTAGTCTTCCTCCACCACTTCCTCCGTGGACTGGGGTTTCCCCTCCATCCATTTGTCCGTGGTCTTATGTTCTACTACAGGCTGGACTTTCATGATCTGGCCCTGAACTTCATCCTCAACATTTCGGCGTTCATCGTCGTGTGTGAGGCCTTCCTCCGCATCCGGCCCCACTTCGGCCTGTGGCTGAAGACCTTCAATATCAAGCCGAAGGTGGTGGGAGGCCAACAAGCGGAATGCGGCGGAGCCATGGTGGGCAAGATGCCCAATGTTATATGGCTTGAAGGCTCCTTCGTGGAGACCATAAAGGGGTGGCAATCGTCGTGGTTCTACATCACCGAGCCGCGCGACACCAACTGGGTGGTGGCCCTCGAGTTTTGATCCGGAATCCCCACGCGGCTCACCTCCTGGAAAGAGAAGGGCCTATCCTGGGGTTCATCGGTGGAGCTGGACGGACTCCAGAAATGTATCCGGAATATGGCAAACAAGAAGCTCAAGCTTGTCAACATAGTCCAGGTCATGCTCTTCCGCCGGATCCTCCCGTGTCAACAACGGGATTTCTACTTGTGGGAGTTCGACCCGGCCCAGCACCAGACTCTGAGTGAGCTCTTTGACATGACGCACAAGGACGTCTGGAGGGTGCTGTTCAAGGGTGCCGAGGTCCCTCCCTCTCTCACTAAGGACCGCGGGCTAAGCGCGAAGCATCCTGCGAATCCGGTAAGTTTTGTACATCTGGTAGGATTTTTACTTCACATAGATTAACCATGTGCGGGGTCTGAGCTCCCATGCCTTTAACAGGACTGGGTGGGGGCATCGGAGAAGATCAACTGTTTGGCCCCTCTGCCCGAAGACACTTCGGACGCTCTCCTAACGGAGATGCTGACTCTGGCTCCTTACAAGGTGCCGGAGAAGACCAAGAAGAAGGCCAAGGGAACCCGAAAGAGTTCCCGACGCCAGGTGGTATCGGACTCCTCGTCCGATGACTCTGCGACGCACTCCTCCCACGAAGACAAGGAGGAAGATGAAGATGCTCCCCCTCCAGCCGGGGGAGACAAAAAAAGGAAGGCCGCCCCAACCGGGGGGGGGGGGGGCGAAGGGTCCAAGAAGGGAAGGACTCTCCTTCCAGAATGCTCCACCACCGCCGCCGAAGACGAAGACGAGTGGCTGCTCAAGGCCAAGCCCCTGGCGAAGTCGTGAGTATTTGGATACCAGAGTAACTCATAGCATACCTTTGTCGCACTGCTTCTCTTAACGCCGAATATGATTATGCAGACCGCCCCAAGCCCGTATCGACGTATCTTCATCGGGCGGCTTCTTGGACTCGTCGGATATGGATAGCGATCCACTTCCGACCGCCACCTCCCCTTGCCCAAAGGACAATGCCGAGGTGCTGTCTCAAGAGGCACCGGGTCGAGGGGAGACAGTCCCGGAGGCGCCTCAAGGCGACCTTCCGGACTCCGGGAGCAGAGGGGGCAAGGCTTCTGAGGGCTCCGAGTTCGGCCTTCAGCCGAACACTGCGCCGGAACTTCCAGTGGTTCCGGACTCGGGCAGTTGGCCTCCTTCCAAAAGGGGCAAGACGCCCGTGCCGGTAACCTCTGTCCATCCAGAGGCACCGGACAATCTGCTAGGAGCGCTTCGCAGCGCTTCCATCGACGAAGAGCACCGCACTATTATGAGTGCGGTGATCCAGAAGGTTCAGTCCGCCAAGAGCGGACTGACTGAAGCCTGTGCCAGCCTTCTAACAGGCTTTGAGGTAAGTATTTTAAATATAGGAAAAATATTACCGCATAGACAGTAGCCCCTGATGCTCTGTTTGGTGTTCAAAAAGAAAAGCCGAATAGAGGATCAACTAATATTTGCAGGAGTCTAATATAAGTATGTCTATGTGCGTATGAAGGCTTCGCCGCTGACCTCTGCCGCATTGACTGCGGAGGTCGCCGTACTGAAGCAGGACCTCGAAGGGTCCAAGAAAGAGCTCGGCCTTGCCAAGAGGCAGCTCGAGGAGAACAAAGGTAAGTAATACCTAGTATGTGGATATGTATATGTATAAAAGGGATGCGATTGCAAAATGACAGGATCATCTTTAATTTGCCAGGGGCCACGACCGAAGTGGCAACCCTGAAGCAAGCGCTATCCGAGGCCGAAAACAAAGTGGCCCAGGAGCGCACCGAGCGGGAAAAACAAGAGGCACGGGTGGGCGAGGTGCAGCAAGAGCTCCACGCTCTCGTGACGAAGCACGAGGCGTTGGAGCTTGACTTGAAGACGCGAGAGTCCGAGCTTGCCGCGACCCTTGAGAGTGCAAAGAGTGCCAAGGCCGAAGCCCAAAAGGCCCTCCAAGAGATTGATGCGATGAAGAATATAGCGGCGGGTAAGGCATTCTATATGCAAAGCAAGCATGTGAAAGTAAATTACTTGTTACTTACCCGAATCCGGAGCTCTCTAGGAGCATTCGCAGATATGCCCCGTAGTGTGTCGGATGCCGCACAGTTTTACCAGGCTGAGGAGGGAAGCTCAATGGAGAAGCTGTTCTGGTCTCAGTATACTGGGACCGAACACCCGATGCCTCTGAGCAACCAGCTGAAGCAACTGGTCGAGCTGCACAAGGCGGCCGAACAGGCCATGAAGGGCTTTATAGTTCGGATGTGGCCTGGCGACGCCATTCCCAACAGCTACTTCGGCCTGGTGAGGCGGCTTGTGGATGCCTGCCCACGGCTGGAAGTCATCAAGCGGTCCGTCTGCATCGAAGGTGCACGTCGGGCTTTCGCCCGTGCGAAGGTGCGCTAGGCCAAGATGGACGCCGTGAAGCTGGTGAAGGAAGGGCCGCCGCAGGGCAAGGAGCATCGCCACCCCGAGATGTACTATGAGGGTGTCCTGAAGGGTGCCCGTCTTGTAGCGGACGAGTGTGCGAAAGATATTATATTTGAATAAAATTGCTCGTATAATCCTGTATTATGAAAACTTGTTCATATGCGCTATGCAACGCTTGTTTGAATTTAAAATATTGCCTTCTGCTCGGCTGTTTATCAAATCTGAGAGATGGCTAGTCGTCGGCTTCTGCCCCCACACCACGAGTGCTGGGGTGTTCGGGATAAACCTGAGCACTCTTGTTCCCATTTTTGGGTCCTTCGAGGGAGGTGCTCAGCACAATGAACAAGGCAATCAGACTATAATGCGTTATCACTCTCACTCAGCCATAGAATTCTATAATTTTAAATTTCGGCGAAGCCCGTAGTATTCGGAAGGCTGATTTCGGGGCGCTATACACGCCTTAAGCCGGACATGGCCGACTCCCCGCTCTAAGCGGCATAAGTCTTTAGGGACTTGAGACCTCTCGAACAGCGACCAGTCTCTCGCCTTATCATGACAGTCAGTTTTAGCTTTCTCTACTGAGGTGCTTAGCCCAGCAGAACGGGGGACAATCGCAGTAGTTCTCCCAGTGCTACCTTAGCCGATATAGCCGAACGTAAGGTACCAAAACATGGGAGCCGGGCAAACCCAACTATTGACCCAAGACATGATTCGGAGCTGATGCATATAATGCTATAAGTTCTCCCTCAACAGTAATTATCTTTCACTCTACGAGGATGAGGTGAGCCTCAGCAACGAGGATTTCACCGTGCCTGAAGAACCTCTCGAGCAAGAGCGCTTCAAGCGCCATCTAATAGCCACCGCAAGAAGCGTGAAAAAGAAGCAGCGGCAGCTTCAAGCTGACCAAGATCTGCTCAATGATAGATGGACCGGTGTCCTGGCAGCCGAAGAATACGGCCTTAAGAGCCCGGCAAAAAGTTACCCGAAGCACAAATTGCTACTACAGTTCGATGATGAGGCGCTGGAGCCCATACCATCACCACGCAATGGGGCTGACCGACTACCATGTGGTCGGGATAAAGCGGCAACTCAAGCCGAACACCAGCCCGCCCCGCCTCATTATAAAGGCAAAGATAAAACAGCTCATGGTCACACATATGACCTCCGGTAGGACCTGAACAACAAAACAGGGCATACCAGATCGATCTACGGATCGCGAGAACGTACCTCGACATCTATCGACGGCTATCTATTCAGACATGACAAGCCTAGTCATGCACGGGCCGAACACCGCAGACAGACTCCATCCGAGCTACGTCGCGATGCGGTCCGATATAGAGGCGCCACACACCCTCTTTGCTTTACTGACAAAGTAATGGATCACGAATTCCCAGAAGGCTTTAAACCCGTAAATATTGAATCATACGATGGAACAACTGACCTCGTGGTGTGGATCGAGGACTTTATTCTCCACATTCATATGGCTCGTGGAGATGACCTCCATGCCATCAAATACCTCCCTTTAAAACTCAAAGGGCCAGCTTGGCACTGGCTAAACAGCCTGCCCAAAAATTCTATTGGCGGCTGGGAGGACTTGGGAAGAGGCCTTCCTTGACAACTTCCAAGGTACATATGTCCGGTCACCAGATGCCGATGACTTAAGTCACATTGTCCAACAACCTGGAGAGTCATCCAGGAAGCTCTGGACTAGGTTCTTAGTTAAAAAGAACCAAATTGTCGACTGTCCGGACGCGAAAGCCCTAGCGGCCTTCAAACACAGTGCCCGGTACAAGTAGCTTGCTCGCCACCTCGGTCAAGAAAAACCAAAATTCATGCCAGCCCTTGCCGCTCCGATGACCCGTTTTTGCGCGGGAGAAGACAACTGGCTCGCTCGTAGAAGCAACAGCGCCAGCGACCCGGGCACTTCCGAAGTCCGGGACAACAATGGCAAACCACGACGCAGCAAATACAAACGCCGCAATGATAACGAAAGAACGCATGACACAGCGGTTAACGCCGGATTCAGTGGCCCCAAATCCGGTCAACGGAAGAAGCCATTCAAGGCAAACAGAGATGGACCATCCAATTTGGACAAGATATTGGATCGGCCCTGCCAGATTCATGGCCACCCCAACAAACCAGCTAATCATACCAACAGAAGTTGTTGGGTCTTCAAGCAGGCCGGCAAACTCAATGCCGAACACAAGGGGAGGAGGCCGCCAGGCGATAGCGATGACGAAGAGGCTCACCAACCAAATTTCGGGGGTCAGAAGCAATTTCCTCCCGAAGTGAAAACAGTGAACATGGTATACATGACACACAACTCTACAGGGGAGCTGGAGAGACACTCCCTCCGGACTGAGGATCACACTACGGCGACCTCAGCCGAAGTACAAAGCGGTCTCATTAAACCGCATACCTTGTTGGCCGTTAAGCCACCGGTCTCCATTCAACAGGATCGACCAAGTTTGGAGCAGGACTAGCAGTTCGGCTTCCGCCGTCCGCCTCATATACCTGTGAAATGTGTACCATGCATACATAACTATGCATTTCAAATAGCCTGGGCATCGGCGGAAGCACAACACGGACGGGTCTACAAGTACTCCCATAAACTACTTCTTTTTTTCCTTTCTTATATTACCCTTTCTTTTTCCATCATCCTTCGCCATAGGTAGTGCAAAGGCTGGTCATCTCATGGAGTGTATCAGAGTCCGGGTTCACAAATTCACCCAAAGGCTACTCCTGTTAAGGAGCCCCTTCACCGAGGAAAGGCAGCACAGACGTGCGACAGGAGGTCCAAAATAAGTTTTTGTAGACCGCACTCCCTATCCTTCAGGCCTGTAAAGTTCCTGTTTCCTCAGCCGTCGACCCCTGGCATGTCAAATAGCCGGGGTTGTGGTGTTATTATCTATAAAATGACAATTGGCATGTCAGTTAGGTTCTAGTCAACATACTCCATATCCGGTATTCACTTTTCTATAAAGAACCGAATTTTGCTCCTTTTTGTTGTTTCACACACCCACCCCGGCATACCTTGCCAGGGGCTTGACATTGGAACAAAATGAGTTGCCAACAAAGTCTGAACAACTTCATAGCATACTTTGGCGTCACAAGTTCGGCCTTATATGCATCAGCTCCGAATCATGTCTTTGGTCAATAGTTGGGTTGCCCGGCTCCTGTGCTTGCTACCTTACGTTCCACTCTATCGGCTAAGGTAGTAAAGGGAGAACTACTGCGATTGTGTTTCTGGTTCACCTGGTCAAACACCTCAGTAGAGAAAGCCGAAAACTGACTGTCATGATGCGGCGAGAGCTGGTCAACCGCTCGACGACTTAACAGAATCTTTTGCGATTCCCCCCTATTACACGAAGGACCTTCTTTCGGGTCATACATGTAACGCACCACATGGGGATAACTGCGTACATAACAGGGTCTTTATTGTAGATCCACCATAAAACTCCTATGGCTAAGTGAAAGTGTTAATGCCCTATAGTCCGATTGCCTAGTTCACCGCATTGACACCTCCTTTTTGGACCAAGACGTTGGGGTTAAGAGTGATCAATTTCTTTTTCGAACACCCCCGTATTTCCTATGAGGGGGTTGAAGCCGACGACTGGAAATCTTTCAGATTATATAAAAAAACGGCCGCACAGGAGGATTCAAAGCTTTTAATCAACTCTAAAATAAACTTTATTATTTCATAATATTGTCTTTCACAATGTCAATACATCTCACTCGAATATCATATCTTTCGAGAACTGACCCTCTATCACCCGGGCAGCCGCTAAGACATCTTCAAAATAATGCTCTGGTGCGTAATGGTCCTTGCCCTTGGGTGGACTCTTCGCTGCAACATCGATGGCCTTCATCTTCATCCAATATGTTTTCACACGAGCAAGGGCCATCTATGCACCTCCAATGCACGTTGATCGCTTAACGGCATCGACGCGCGGCACCACGGCAGCAAGTCGTCGCACCAAACCAAAATAACTATCCAGAATTGGCTTGGCCGGCCACAGCCGGACTACGACGTCTTTCATGGCAGCGCCGGATAACCGGTACAGTTCTGCCCATTGGGTCATCTGTTCATTCAGCAACAGTGGGCGCTTTGACGCACCAAATTGCGACCAGAAAAGCTTCTCCATTGCATACCCTTCTTGCTCTTGGTAAAACTGCACCGCATCGGAAGCACTCTTCTGCAAATCCAACAAAGTATCTGGAGAACTCCACACTTGATTAAGCAGGGCATGTAATGCCCCGAGACCGATGTGCCAGGTGTCTTCCATTTATTCGCTGTTGTTGCCTTGTCATTTTCTTGCATGTCATGCATTTCATATCATGTCATCATGTGCATCGCATTTGCATACATGTTTGTCTCATGCATTCGAGCATTTTCCCCGTTGTCCGTTTCTCCATCCGGCACTCCTATGTCATTCGGTGTCCCCTTTTGCCTCTTTTCGTGTGCGGGTGTTAAACGTTCTCGGATTGGACCGAGACTTGTCATGCGGCCTTGGTTCACTACCGGTAGACCGCCTGTCAAGTTTCATGCCATTTGGACTTCATTTGATACTCCAACGGTTAACCGGGGAACCGAGAAGGCCTCGTGTGTGTTGCAGCCCAACACCTCTCCAAAGTGGCCCAAAACCCACCTAAACCCCCTCCATCATCTTGGTCGTTCGATCACGATCGCGTGGCCGAAAACCGCCCTCATTTGGACTCTCCTAGCTTCCTCTACCTATATATATGTGATCCCCTCCAAAAAATTCGCGGATGAAACCCTACCCTAACCTTCCACGCCGCCGCCGGACATTTCATCCCGCGCCGGCCGGACATGTCCGCTCGCCCGGCCACCTCACCCGGACCAATCCGGAGTCGCCACGTCATCGCCGCCGCCGCCCTCGCCCACTCACACCACGCCACCTATCGCCGCCACTTCCCACCACCGCCACGGCCCGCGGAGCCCATCGCGGGCCCGCACGAGCCCGGATCCGCCCGCCGCTGCCTGTGCGCACCGCCGACCGCGCCCGCTCGCCGAACTTCGCCGGTCGGGTCGCCGGAGCGCCCCGCCACCACATCGCCGTCCCGGATCCGCCCGTCGCGCCTGCTTCCTTCGTCGCCCGCCTCCAGGCTGGAACCTGCCGCCCCGCTCCTCCATTTCCCTGCCTGCCTTCTTCCTCTCTCACCTTGCCCGTATTCTCTCTCAGGCTTCCGACCGCCATGGCCGCCACCGCGGCGATCTCGGCACCCCTGCCTCCCCAAGCCTCCTCGTCGCCAGGAACGAAACCCCACACCCGTGGATCTGCGCCTCCCCGCCTGGATCCCGTCACATGTCGTCGTCCTTCGTCTTCCTCGCCGCTGGTGCGCCGGAGAGCCGATGCTGCGGTCCTGCCCGGGGTCGTGCGCGAGGGAGACGACGCCCTCGGCCTCTCTTCGCGGCCCAGATCTGCAGGCTCGGGTCTCCAGAAGCCCAACTTCGGTGGTTTCGGCCCAACGTGAGCACCCCCCGTCTAAGTTCCGCCCATGCGTCATTTAGCTATTTTGCGCCCTTTCGTATTTTTTCCTAGAAAACTGCTAAGTCCCTAAAAATAAGTTTCATGTGTGCATATTCATCATTCCATGACTTCTTGTGTGTTACTCCGATTCGTGCCTGTAGCATATCAAATTGTTCGTCTTGACGAGCACTTCATTTCATTCCATTGCACCATGTTCATTTGAGTTCATCTTCATGCCCTAAATGCTGTTGCAAGAGTGAAATGTAATGTTAGTGTCTGTTTCTTATCAGTAATTGGACATTTGTCATTTTTTTCATGATTAATGTGTGTCTCCTATGATCTTGAGCCCTACATGTGTTTTGAAGTATGTCATGCCATCTTTACAGGGGTGTATGCCATGTATTTTTTGTGATCTCTGTGGTGACTAGCACAAGCATGCAAAGTAGCTCTCGTAATGTTGCTGATTTCAGGGACTTAGAAATCTTCTAAGTCTTTGTCCTGTTAATATTTTTATGCCATGTATTCTTGTTGCTACAGTGTGATCCATGCCTCTTTTGAGCATGTTCAGTAAGGATGATTTTGAGATGTTGTTATGCTCTATCCATCCATGTCTTTGTTTGCATTTATGGAACACCCTAGCTTGACTCAATCGAGCTCTACTTTTGCTATAAAATGTTCCTGGCAGAATGTTTATGTGTTAAGAATTTTTGCCAAGCTTGTTGTAATTGATCCATGCATGCTATGAGGTTGTTCTTGCCATGTTTAGCTTCTATGACATGTCTAATTGCTGGGTGTATGCTTAGTTTGTCATGCAATCCCTTGTGGTGGGTGCATCGAGCTCGTAAACATGCCTACTTAAATCTGTTTTGCCATGTTCCAGTTTTCTTCTAAGTCTGAATCTGTTAACGAAAGTTGCTATGTTCACATGGATGCCATTGTATTTTCTGATCCCTTTTGGCTTATGATCAGTAAGGGACTTTTGTTGTATGCTTTGAGTAGCTTCATGCCATGCCTTGCTTTGCCATGATATGTTCCTGTAGCATGTTGTTATCTTGCTCTAAACATTGCTTCCTGATGTTAAATTCCTGACATGTTGTTATTTTCACTAAGTCTATAACCTGTTATCTTTTGCACTTTTGCCATGCTTGTTTGAACCTGCTATTGTGTGATTTAGCTGTAGCTCAGTTTTCATCTTTTGTCAAGCATCTTGAGTGGATCCCTGTCATGTGCTTTGTTTCTATGTTAGAGTGCAGTAGCTTGTTGTTCTTGATGCATCTAGATGGCCTCGTGCTGTTAATCGCAGTTCGGTGCCATATTTCTTTTGCTTGCTATTTGCAAACCGTGCATCTGATTCCGGTGATCTTTATATCGATTTTGACCAAAATCAACTCATCTTTCCAGCGGCACTCTTGGTTTGCCAAGTTGAGGCCTGATTCAATCTCTCCTTTCCGAATCTCGCATATGCATTGCATATCACATCCCGCATATCATGCCATGTTTTGCATCATGTTGCTTGCGCATTGCACCGTGGTTGATTGTTGTCTCCCTTTGCTTGTGTTCTTGCTTTGGGTAGAGCCGGGAGATGAGTTCATGATCGAGGACCCGTTGAGTACATTTTCGAGGATCAAGCTTTCGTCTTCTCGGAGAACTTTGCAGGCAAGATGACCATACCCTCGATATCACTTCTATCTTTGCTTGCTAGATGCTCGCTCTTTTGCTATGCCTATGCTGTGATACCTACCACTTGTTATATCATGCCTCCCATATTGTTAAGCCAAACCTCTAACCCACCTTGTCCTAGCAAACCGTTGTTTGGCTATGTTACCGCTTTGCTCGGCCCCTCTTATAGCGTTGCTAGTTGCAGGTGAAGATTGGAGCTTGTTCTTTGTTGGAACATGTTTATTGTTGGGATATCACAATATCTATTATTTAATTAATGCATCTATATACTTGGTAAAGGGTGGAAGGCTCGGCCTTATGCCTGGTGTTTTGTTCCACTCTTGTCGCCCTAGTTTTCGTCATACCGGTGTTATGTTCCTTGATTTTGCGTTCCTTACACGGATGGTTTATAATGGGAACCCCTTGATAGTTTGCCTTGAATAAAACTCCTCCAGCAAGGCCCAACCTTGGTTTTACCATTTGCCACCTAGCCTTTTCTTTCCCTTGGGTCGGCCAACCCAAGGGTCATCTTTATTTTAACCCCCTCGGGCCAGTGCTCCTCTGAGTGTTGGTCCAACCTGTCAGCCGCCGGTGGCCACCAGGGGCAACTCTGGGCTGGCCTACCGGAAGTTTGGACAATCCGGTGTGCCCTGAGAACGAGATATGTGCAGCTCCTATCGGGATTTGTCGGCACATCCGGGTGGCTTTGCTGGTTTAGTTTTACCATTGTCGAGATGTCTTGTAACCGGGATTCTGAGTTTGATCGGGTCTTCCTGGGAGAAGGAATATCCTTCGTTGACCGTGAGAGCTTGTGATGGGCTAAGTTGGGACACCCCTGCAGGGATTTGAACTTTCGAAAGCCGTGCCCGCGGTTATGGGCAGATGGGAATTTTTTAATGTTCGGTTGTAGAAAACCTGAAACTTAACTTAATTAAAATGCATCAACCGCGTGTGTAGCCGTGATGGTCTCTTTCCGGCGGGGTCCGGGAAGTGAACACGGTGTTGGAGTTATGCTTGACATAGGTTGATCTAGGATCACTTCTTGATCATAGATTCTCGACCGTGCCTTGCCTTCTCTTCTCGCTCTCATTTGCGTATGTTAGCCACCATATATGCTAGTCGCTTGCTGCAGCTCCACCTCATACCTTTTCCCTACCCATAAGCTTAAATAGTCTTGATCGCGAGGGTGTGAGATTGTTGAGTCCCAGTGACTCACAGATTACTTCCAAAACCAGTTTGCAGGTGACGCAACCGAGCTCAAGGAGGAGCTTGATGAAGATCGTGTTTGTTATGTTGTTCTGTTTCAGTTGATCAGTAGTGGAGCCCAGTTGGGGCGATCGGGGATCTGTAGCATTAGGGGTAGTCTTCTTTTATTTTGGTTCCGTAGTCGGACCTTGTTTGTATCTGGATGATGTAATGCTTTATTCATGTATTGTGTGAAGTGGCGATTGTAAGCCAACTATGTACCTATTTTCCTTATTCAGTACATGGGATGTGTAAAGATTACCCCTCTTGCGACATTGCCTTCAATGCGGTTATGCCTCTAAGTCGTGCTTCGACATGTGGGAGATATAGCCGCATCGAGGGTGTTACAGGGCATAATTCGGATCGCCGAACTTAGTTTGCAATAAAAAGGGCTTACCAGCCGCGATCTCCCGAGCTTGCTGGATCTCCTCCCGGGCCGCTCTAGATTCGGACCGAGCTCTTCTTGCCTCTTGTAAGGCATTGTCAAGATCAGCCATTTTGGCTTTATTATCCCTCTCGAGAAATTCGCAGCGGCTAGCGGCCTCCTTTAGTTCAAGCGTCATCGAGGATATTTTCTCCTTGTATTGGTGCCGAGCAGCCCGTTCGGCCTTTAACTCGGCATATGCCTTTTCGGCAGCCGCATTACTAATCCGGGCCTGCTCCTTGGCCCGGGCTAGCTCAGCTCGAAGGATCTCGACTGCGACAGCACCATCTGCAGATATGTACATCTTATTACACAAATCTTCGCATCATGCTTATATTGTAAACACGTGCATAGTATGGCTGCCCCAAAAACATACCTTGCGCCTCGTCAAGTCGCCTGTTGATAAGCGTGATATCATTATCCGCCTCATTGATCTTGTGTTGCAAATCCACAACTTCTGTAGTCCGGGCAGTTACCGGGAAGGTCACAGCCTATGTTCCAATTAATCAGATTATTTCCCGGGCATATCTTTTGATCCTCTGATCACCTCCCTCGGGAAGCCAATCAGAGTCTCAGGGGCTACTATCTATACACAGGTGTATTTTGTGAATAAAACACAATCGAACATGTTACAATACAAACCTCGAAGCCTCTTAGCAGACCCACGAAGGCCTCACTCAATTTGCTTTTCGCGGATAGGACCTTTTCAACCACTGTTCCCATCAGGGTACGATGTTCCTCTAAGACGGACGCCTGTCGCAGCATGTTCGTCAATATATCCGGCGCTTCTGGGTCTCCGGAAGCTGCTAAAGGAGTACGGCCTCCCTTTGAAGGAATCTGTTTATTCGCATCCGACTGGAGACCGGACTGCTCGGGACCTCCATTGTTGGTCTCCGGACCCTGGGCCACCGAAGTATCACCTTCGGGTAGGGTCTTCATCATCCCTTGCACCACTTGTTGATCGGGGGAGACCCTCCGCGATGACACCTCAAAGTCGTCTGCCCTATTGGGCGAGGAGACCGGTGGAGGCGTCTCGCTTTCCATCATCTCCGGGAGAAGGTCCCCCGAGGAAGAGGATTGTTGGAGAAGACTGCGTGCCGAACTGCAAAAAACATATATTCTAGACGTTACAAGGAAGGAACGGGACATATTTAAAACACCCTTGTTCACTTATGATTTGGCCTGAGGCTCGTCATGGGGCTGCGCAATGACGGCGTCCTCCAAGCCCGAGCCACCCGACATAGGCATCTTGCCTCACTTAGGAGCCTTTTCCTTCCAATTTTCGGAGGCGGCCCTTCTCTTTCAATGGGGGGGAAGAGACGTTGACTTCCCCTTCATTTTTGTCTTCAAATGATGGAATCTTGATTCCCCCGGACATAATGTCTCGTATACCTTCGGGATGGAGGTCATCTTTGGTCCTCCCGCTCTCTGCCTTGCTCTCCTTCACAGGCATCTGGTATGGAGCCGAGGCCAGCATCCTTGTTAATACGGGATCCACTGAGCCTTCGGGAAGGGGGGCCGAACACCTAATTAGTTCCGCTTTCTTTATCCAGCCCTAGAAGAAGATAGTTTGCTCAGTAATGTATTACAGCATACTTAAATATAAAGTGTTTGGAAGTCAAGTGCTTACCGGGGTATCTGGACGGTTGCAGTCGAGGCCGGCGTCCTCAGTAGTGTCCGACCAATTTTTTCGTTTCCCGAAAAACAACTTCCACATCCCTTTGTGTGTAATGCCGAAGAAGTGTTGGAGGGTTCGTGGTCCTTCTGGATTAAACTCCCACATGCGGAGAGGCCTACGTTGGCATGGCAGAATTCGGCAGACTAGCATTACTTGAATCACATTGACAAGCTCAATGTCCTTCTCAAGGAGGGTTCGGATGCGGCTCTGTAGAGTCTGCACTTCATCAACTGATCCCCAGTCCAACCCCTTATTAATCCATGATGCCAACTGTAACGGAGGGCCAGAACGGAACGCAGGTATAGCTACCCACTTGGTACTATGGGTTTCCGTGACGTAAAACCACTTTCGCTGCCATTGGTTGGAAGTTTCGGTGAAAGAGCCTTTCGGCCAGAGAGTGTTGGTAAGCTTGCTTACTACAACACTGCCACACTACGCATGTTCCCCGTCGACTACCTTCAGCTTCACATTAAAAGTCTTGAGCTATAGGCCGAAGTGTGGGGGGATTCGGAGGAAGGCCTCACACGTGATGATAAATGCCGAGACGTGGAGGAAGGAATCCGGAGCTAGATCGTGAAAATATAGTCCATAATAAAACATTAGCCCTGGGATGAAGGGGTGGAGAGCGAACCCTAGCCCTCAGAGGAAGTGAGAGATGAATACGACCCTCTCGCCGGATCTGGGGGTTGGAATAACCTGTCCTTGAGCAGGAAGCCGGTGGGGGATCTCCGCGGTCAGGTATCTGGCCGCCCGAAGCTTTGCGATATCCTCCTCTGTAACGGAGGAAGCCACCCATCGACCTTGAAGGCTGGGTCCGGACATGATGGGAAGCTTGGAGCAATGGAGTCTAACCTTGGGTGCTAGAACTCGAGGTTGGAAAGGCTAAGGAGAGGTTTGGCATAAAAAGACGGCCCTTGGTTCCTTTATAAAGGCACCGGGTATTGAACGCCTCCTCCTGAGCCTGAAGATCTGCCTATTCCTAAGGGATCTTTCCAAGAGAACGGTTGTGTTACCCATGCTCGTATTGATGAGAATCCCGCAATAAGGGGACACAATCTCTGCTTCGACATGACGTGCCAATAACAACCACGCTTCGAAACGTGGAACGGCGGGATAGGATACGGTTCGAAATAAATAACCGGGCGAGCGTGATGTCACGTCATGAAAATTATCAGTAGATTGGACTCGTGAAATACTATACTCTCTACGGCTGTGGTACTTGTGTTGCAAGTCCAGACACTGTCATTTCGTCCGAAGACTATCCTAGAGTATTCGGAAGGGGGAACCTGCCTTGCAATGCTGAAGACAATCTGCGCGCCGGACACCTCGTCATTGAAGCCTGGTTGAGGGGCTACTGAGGGAGTCATGGACTAAGGGGTCCTCGGGCGTCCGGCTTGTTGGACATGGGCCGGACTGATGGGTTGTGATGATACAAAGACCGAAGACTGCACCCGTGTCCGGATGGGACTCTCCTTGGCGTGGAAGGCAAGCTTGGCGATCAAATAAGTAGATTCCTTTCTTTGTAACCGACCTTATGTAACCCTAGATCCTCCTGGTGTCTATATAAACCGGAGGGCTTAGTTCGGAGGGAGGACAATCATTACCATAGTCATACAGGCTAGGCTTTTAGGGTTTAGCCATCTCGATCTCACGGTAGATCAACTCTTGTAATATTCATATTCATCAAGATCAATCAAGCAGGAAGTAGGGTATTACCTCCATAGAGAGGGCCCGAAGCTGGGTAAACATCGTGTCCCCTGTCTCCTGTTACCATCAACCTTAGACGCACAGTTCGGGACCCCCTACCCGAGATCCGCCAGTTTTGACACCGACACACCCCAGGACACACAAGTTTATCATTGATCCCTTAGCCGTGTGCGGTGCCCCCCTCCACCATAATCCACCTCGGTCATATCATCATAGTGGTTAGGCAAAGACCTGCGATGGTAGCATCATCATCACCGTCATCACGCCGTCGTGCTGACTAATCTCTCCCTCGACACTCAACTGGATCAAGACTTCATGGGACGTCACCGAACCGAACGTGTGCAGATAGAGGAGGTGCCCTACTTTCGGTACTAGGATTGGTCAGATCGTGAAGACGTACGACTACATCAACCGTGTTGTCATAACGCTTCCGCTTACGATCTATGAGGGTACGTGGGCAACACTCTTCCCCTCTCATTGCTATGCATCACCATGATAGATCTTTGTATGAGTAGGATTTTTTTTGAAATTACCACATTCCCCAACATGGTCAAGACATGATGAGATATAAATTGTTGTATGAGATGATCATGTTTTGTAAAAATTATCGACAACTGGCAGGAGCCTTATGGTTGTCGCTTCATTGTATGAAATGCAATCGCCATGTAATTGCTTTACTTTATCACTAAGCAGTAGCGATAGTCGTAGAGGCAATAGTTGGCGAGATGACAACGACGCTAAGATGGAGATCAAGGTGTCAAGCCGGTGATGATGGAGATCATGACGGTGCTTTGGAGATGGAGCTCAAAGGCACAGGATGATGATGGCCATATCATGTCACATATTGATGTTTATCTTTTATGCATCTTATTTTTCTTAGTACGGTGGTAGCATTATAAGATGACCCCTCACTAAATTTCAAGGTACAAGTGTTCTCCCTGAGTATGTACCGTTGTTACAGTTCCTTGTGCCGAGACACCACGTGATGATCGGGTGTGATAAGCTCTACATTCACATACAACTGGTGCAAGCCAGTTTTGCATGCGCATAATACTCGGGTTAAACTCGACGAGCCTAGCATATGCAGATCTGGCCTCGGAACACTAAGACCGAAAGGTCAAACATGAATCATATAGTAGATATGATCAACATAGAGATGTTCACCATTGAAAACTACTCCATCTCACGTGATTATCGGACATGGTTTAGTTGATATGGATCACGTGATCATTTAGATGACTAGAGGGATGTCTATCTAAGTGGGAGTTCTGAAGTAATATGATTAATTGAACTTTAATTTATCATGAACCTAGTCCTGATAGTATTTGCAAATTATGTTGTAGATCAATAGCTCACGTTATAGCTCCCTGTTTATTTTTGATATGTTTCTAGAGGAAAATAAGTTGAAAGATGATAGTAGCAATGATATGGACTGGATCCGTGATCTGAGGATTATCCTCATTGCTGCACAGAAGAATTATGTCCTTGATGCACCGCTAGGTGACGGACCTTTTGCAGGAGTAGATGCAGACGATATGAACTTTTGGCAAGCTCGGTATGATGACTACTTGATAGTTTAGCGCGCCATGCTTTACGGCTTAGAACTGGGACTTCAAAAACATTTTGAACGCCATGGAGCATATAAGATGTTCCAAGAGCTGAAATTGGTATTTCAGACTCACGCCCAAGTCGAGAGGTACAAGACCTCTGACAAGTACTTTGCCTACAAGATGGAGGAGAATAGCTCAACCAGTGAGCATGTGCTCAGAATGTCTGAGTACTACAATCGCTTGAAACAAGTGGGAATTAATCTTCCAGATAAGATAGTGATTGACAGAGTTCTCTAGTCACTATCACCAAGTTACTGGAACTTCATGATGAACTATAATATGCAAGGGATGGAAAAGACAATTCCCGAGCTCTTCGCAATGCTAAAGGCTGCGAAGGTAGAAATAAAAAAGGAGCATCAAGTGTTGATGATTAACAATACCACTAGTTTAAAAAAAGGCAAAAGGAAGAAGGGGAACTTCAAGAAGAATAGCAAGCAAGTTGCTACTCTCAGGAAGAAGCCCAAGTCTGGACCTTGAAACTGAGTGCTTCTACTGCAAAGGGACTGGTCACTAGAAGCGGAACTGCCCCAAGTATTTGGCAGATAAGAAGGATGGCAAAGTGAAAGGTATATTTGATATACATGTTATTGATGTGTACTTTACTAGTGTTCATAGTAACCACGGGGTATTTGATACCGGTTCAGTTGCTAAGATTAGTAACTCGAAACAGGAGTTATAGAATGAACACAGACTAGTTGAGGGCGAGGCAACAATCTGTATTTATCATTTACCTACTCGAGGACAAGCATGAATTAAGCTTGGGGATGCTTGATACGTCTCCAACGTATCTATACTTTTTGATTGCTCCATGCTATATTATCTACTGTTTTGGACATTATTGGGCTTTATTATCCACTTTTATATTATTTTTGGGACTAACCTACTAACCGGAGGCCCAACCCAGAATTGCTGTTTTTTGCCTGTTTTAGGATTTCAAAGAAAAGGAATATCAAACGGAGTCCAAACGGAATGAAACCTTCGGGAACGTGATTTTCTCAACGAACAAGACCCAGGAGACTTGGACCGTACATCAAGAAACAAAAGAGGAGGCCACGAGGTAGGGGGCGCGCCTACCCCCCCCCCCCAGGCGCGCCCTCCACCCTCGTGGGCCCCTTGTTGCTCCACCGACGTACTCCTCCCTCCTATATATACCTACGTACCCCCAAACGATAAGATACGGAGCAAAAACCCTAATTCCACCGCCGCAACTTTCTGTATCCACGAGATCCCATCTTGGGGCCTGTTCCGGAGCTCCGCAGGAGGGGGCATCGATCATGGAGGGCTTCTACATCATCACCATAGCCCCTCCGATCAAGTGTGAGTAGTTCACCTCGGACCTATGGGTCCATAGTTATTAGCTAGATGGCTTCTTCTCTCTTTTTGGATCTCAATACAATGTTCTCCCACTCTCTAGTGGAGATCTATTCGATGTAATCTTCTTTTTGCGGTGTGTTTGTTGAGACCGATGAATTGTGGGTTTATGATCAAGTCTATCTATGAATAATATTTGAATCTTCTCTGAATTCTTTTATGTATGATTGGTTATCTTTGCAAGTCTCTTCGAATTATCAGTTTGGTTTGGCCTACTAGATTGATCTTTCTTGCAATGGGAGAAGTGCTTAGCTTTGGGTTGAATCTTGCGGTGTCCTTTCCCAGTGACAGTAGGGGCAGCAAGGCACGTATTGTATTGTTGCCATCGAGGATAACAAGATGGGGTTTTCATCATATTGCATGAGTTTATCCCTCTACATCATGTTATCTTGCTTAAGGCGTTACTCTGTTTTCATTAACTTAATACTCTAGATGCATGCTGGATAGCGGTCGATGAGTGGAGTAATAGTAGTAGATGCACGCAGGAGTCGGTCTACTTGTCTCAGACGTGATGCCTATATACATGATCATACCTAGATATTCTCATAACTATGCTCAATTCTGTCAATTGCTCAACAGTAATTCGTTCACCCACCGTAGAATACTTATGCTCTTGAGAGAAGCCACTAGTGAAACCTATGGCCCCCGGGTCTATCTTCATCATATTAATCTTCCAATACTTGGTAATTTCCTTTGCTTTTTTACTTTGCTTTTATTTTACTTTGCATCTTTATCATAAAAATACCAAAAATATTATCTTATCATATCTATCAGATCTCACTCTCGTAAGTGGCCGTGTAGGGATTGACAACCCCTTATCGCGTTGGTTGCGAGGATTTATTTGTTTTGTGCAGGTACGAGGGACTCGCGCGTAACCTCCTACTGGATTGATACCTTGGTTCTCAAAAACTGAGGTAAATAATTACGCTACTTTGCTGCATCATCCCTTCCTCTTCGGGGAAAACCAACGCAGTGCTCAAGAGGTAGCAGAAGTCATGTTACGAGACCATGACGAACCTACGAACTATGAGGAAGCGATGATTGATACGTCCATTTTGCATCATGCTTTTATATTGATATTTATTACATTATGGGCTGTTATTACACCTTATATCACAATACTTATGCCTATTCTCTCTTATTTTACAAGGTTTACATGAAGAGGGAGAATGCCGGCAGCTGGAATTCTGGGCTGGAAGAGGAGCAAATATTAGAGACCTATTCTGCACATCTCCAAAAGTCCTGAAATTTCACGGGAGCCGTTTCAGAATATATAAAAAATATTGGGCGAAAGAAGTACTAGAGGGGGCCACCCACCATCCACGAGGGTGGGGGCACGCCCTACCCCCCTGGGCGTGCCCCTGCCTCCTGGGCCCCCTGGCAGCCCTCTGATGCCCATCTTTGGCTATATGGAGTCTTTCATCCTGAAAAAAATCAAAAGCAAGCTTACGAGACGAAACTTCGCCGCCACAAGGCGGAACCTTGGCGGAACCAATCTAAGGCTCCGGCGGAGCTGTTCTACAGGGGAAACTTCCCTCCGGGAGGGGGAAATCATCACCATCGATCCTCTCATCGAGAGGGGGTCAATCTCCATCAACATCTTCACCAGCACCATCTCATCTCAAACCCTAGTTCATCTCTTGTATCCAATCTTTGTCTCAAAACCTCAGATTGGTACCTGTGGGTTGCTAGTAGTGTTGATTACTCCTTGTAGTTGATGCTAGTTGGTTTATTCGGTGGAAGATCATATGTCCAGATCCTTTATGCATATTAATACCCCTCTGATTATGAACATGAATATGATTTGTGAGTAGTTACGTTTGTTCCTGAGGACATGGGAGAAGTCTTGCTATAAGTAGTTGATACGTCTCCGTCGTATCTATAATTTTTGATTGTTCCATGCCAATATTATTGAACTTTCATATACTTTTGGCAACTTTTTATACTATTTTTTTGGACTAACATATTGATCCAGTGCCCAGTGCCAGTTCCTGTCTGTTGCATGTTTTTGGTTTCGCAAAATATCCATATCAAATGGAGTCCAAACGGGATAAAAACGGACGGAGCTTATTTTTGGAAAATATGGAAAATTCGGAAGGAAAATCAACGCAAACTGGTGCCCGAGGTGGTCACGAGGCAGGGGGGCGCGCCCCTACCCTCGTGAGCCCACCGTAAGGCGGTTGACGCTCTTCTTTTGCCGCAAGAAAGCTAATATTCAGAAAAACAATCACGGCGAAGGTTTCAGGCCAATTGGAGTTACGGATCTCCATATATATATACGAAACGGTGAAACAGAGCCAGAAGAGAACGCAGAACCAGAGAGATAGATCCAATCTCGGAGGGGCTCTCGCCCCTCCCACGCCATGGTAGCCAAGGACCAGAGGGGAAACCCTTCTCCCATCTAGGGAGGAGGTCAAGGAAGAAGAAGAAGAAGAAGAAGAAGGGGGGCCCTCTCCCCCTTGCTTCCGGTGGCACCGGAGCGCTGCCGGGGCCATCACCATCACCGTCATCTTCACCAACAACTTCACCGCCATCATCACCAACTCTTCCCCCCTCTATGCAGCGGTGTAACCTCTCTCTTACCCGCTGTATACTTAAACATGGTGCTCAACGCTATATATTATTTCCCAATGATGTATGGCTATCCTATGATGTTTGAGTAGATCTGTTTTGTCCTAATGGCTATTTGATGATCGTGATTGGTTTGAGTTGTATGTTTTATTATTGGTGTTGTCCTATGGTGCTCTCCGTGTCACGCAAGCGTGAGGGATTCCCGCTGTAGGGTTTGCAATATGCTTATGATTTGCTTATGGTGGGTGGCGTGAGTGACAGAAGCACAGACCCGAGTAAGTAGGTTGTTTGCGTATGGGATAAAGGGGACTTGATGCTTTAATGCTATGGTTGGGTTTTACCTTAATGAATCTTTAGTAGTTGCGGATGCTTGCTAGAGTTCCAATTATAAGTGCATATGATCCACGTAGAGAAAGTATGTTAGCTTATGCCTCCCTCTCCCTCAAATAAAATTGCAATAATGATTACCGGTCTAGTTATCGATTGCCTAGGGACAAATAACTTTCTTGTTGACAAAAGCTCTTTACTAAAACTAATTTAGTTGTGTCTTTATCTAAACAGCCCCTAGCTTTTATTTTCGTGTTCTTTACTTTCTTGCAAGCTTACCCAAAAACACCTACAAAGTACTTCTAGTTTCATACTTGTTCTAGGTAAAGCGAACGTCAAGCGTGCGTAGAGTTGTATCGGTGGTCGATAGAACTTGAGGGAATATTTGTTCTACCTTTAGCTCCTCGTTGGGTTCGACACTCTTACTTATCGAAAGAGGCTACAATTGATCCCCTATACTTGTGGGTTATCAAGACCTTTTTCTGGCGCCGTTGCCGGGGAGCAATAGCGTGGGGTGAATATTCTCGTGTGTGCTTGTTTGCTTTATCACTAAGTAATTTTTATTTGCTGTTCTTAGTTGTTCTCTATCTTTAGTTATGGATATGGAACACGAAATAAAAAATAGGTGTATTTCTGCTCATGGAGATGGGGAACCTCCTAAAACCCTCGATGCTGGTTATGTTATGTGAAAGATATTATGTACTACTTTAATAATCCTAAGAAAACCCCATTCAATTATGTAATGGGAGTAACGTTGGATCAACGTGAATACTTTAGGGATTACCGCTTGACACAAAAAGGGAAACTATTATGGGATCAAATTCATATATTGAATTGGTATGCTAGGCAACTATGCTTGAGATATGATTATACTTGTTGCTCAAATGTGAATTTAATGATAATAAAACCTTAGCTTCTTATGCTAATGGTATATATGATTACTATTATGTGGAACAAATAGAAGAATTTGTTGCTTTTATGGGTGCTTATGAAATTGAATCTATGTGTAAAGAGTTTGAAGATTTTGATGATGCTGTTAATAGACCTGAAAATTTAGCTATCCTGAAATATTGTTATGAGAATTATGAATACAATTACGAAATTAATGCGCTTATTAAGAAAGTCTCCACTGTCCGAGAAGAGACTAATATTTTGCAGGAATCTATGGAAGAACAAGTTGATGAAACTGTGATCTCATTGGATGAAAAAGATGAGGAAGAGAGCGAAGAACAAAAGAAGGAAGAGCGGATTAGCTACCCGTGCCCACCTTCTAATGAGAGTAACTTTTCAACTCGTACATTGTTTAATTTCCCTTCGTGCTTACCGGAGGATGGTTGCTATGATGATTGTTATGATCCCGTTGATTCTTTTCAAATATCCCTTTTTGATGATGCTTGCTATGCTTGTGGCCAAGATGCCAATATGAATTATGCTTATGAATATGAACTTGCTATAGTTCCTTATGTTAAACATGAAATTGTTGCTATTGCACCCACGCATGATAGTCCTATTATCTTTTTGAATTCTCCCGACTACACTATATCGGAGAAGTTTGCACTTATTAAGGATTATATTGATGGGTTGCCTTTTACCATTACACATGATGATTTTGATGAGTATAATATACATGTGCTTGCTGCTCCTACTTGCAATTATTATGAGAGAGGAACTATATCTCCACCTCTCTATGTTTCCAATATGATAAAATTGCAAGAAACTGTTTATACTATGCATTGGCCTTTACTTTGTGTGCATGATTGTTCTTTTATGACATGCCGATTCATATGAAGAGAGTTAGACTTCGTCATTACATGATATATGTTACCTTGTGCTCACCACTAAATGCCAAATCATTGCTAATTAAAATTGGCTTTGATATACCTTGGGATCCGGGTGGATTCACTACTTGAGCACTATATGCCTAGCTTAACGGCTTTAAAGAAAGCGCTGCCAGGGAGATAACCCGGAAGTTTTAGAGAGTCATTTATTTCTGTTGAGTGCTTTCATATAGTTTAAAAACAAAACAAAATAAAGAGGGGAACCCAAAGTTTTTTCAAAAAGGAAAGTGAAAGTGAAAGAGACAAGCATTGTTGAAGTGGGAGCTAGCCTTGAACTTTGTTCATGCTCACGGAAACTTTGTGAATCTTGATTACAGAAAATTTTCAACAAAAATAATTATCCCCTTGTACAATTCCATTGTATTATAAAAATAATGTGCCAAGGTTTGCCTTTAGGATGTTTACATTTGCTTGATGGTTTGTACGGTGCAGGACAGAAACTTTGGCTGTAGTGCGCGATTTTCCATTTTTAGCTAGAAAGTCAAATGGTTCTTATTATTTTTGCACTGTATTCCTATACAAATTTTTTATTTTTCATAATTTTGGTAGAATTTTGCAAGTATCAGAAGTATGGTGAATGTTCAGATTGCTACATACTGTTCTGTTTTAGACAGATTCTGTTTTTGAGGCATAGTTTGCTTGTTTTGATGAAACAATCAATTTATATTAGTGGATTAAGCCATGAAAAAGTTATATTACAGTAGACACAATGCAAAAACAAAATATGAATTGGTTTGCAACAGTACCTAGACTAGTGATTTGCTTTATTATACTAACAGATCTTACCGAGTTTTCTGTTGAAGTTTTGTGTGGATGAAGTTTTCGATGATTGAGAAGGTTTCGATGTGAGAAGAAGGAAGAGAGGCAAGAGCTTAAGCTTGGGGATGCCCGAGGAACCCCAAGTAAATATTCAAGAAGACTCAAGCTTCTAAGCTTGGGGATGCTGGGGAGGCATCCCCTCTTTCTTCAACAAGTATCGGTATGTTTTCGGATTCGTTTCGTTCATGCGATATGTGCAAGTCTTGGAGCGTCTTTTGTATTTAGGTTTTTATTTTTTATTTTTTATGCACCATGCTGGTATGAGATGGTCCTTGATTGATTTATAGAATGCTCTTTACACTTCACTTATATCTTTTGAGTATGGCTTTATAGAATGCTTCATGTGCTTCACTTATATCATTTGAAGTTTGGATTGCCTGTTTCTCTTCACTTAGACAACCGCCATTTGTAGAATGCTCTTTTGCTTCACTTATATTTGTTAGAGCGTGGGCATATCTTTTGTACAAAGAATTAAAACTCTCTTGCTTCACTTATATCTATTTAGAGAGATGACAGGAACTGGTCATTCACATGGTTAGTCATAAAATCCTACATAAAAATTGTAGATCGCTGAATATGATATGTTTGATTCCTTGCAATAGTTTTGCGATATAAAGGTGGTGATATTAGAGTCATGCTAGTCGAGTAATTGTGAAATTGAGAAATACTTGTGTTGAGGTGTGCAAGTCCCGTAGCATGCACGTATGGTGAACCGTTGTGTAACGAAGTCGGAGCATGAGGTGTTTATTGATTGTCTTCCTTATGAGTGGCGGTCGGGGACGAGCGATGGTCTTTTCCTACCAATCTATCCCCCTAGGAGCATGCGCGTAGTACTTTGTTTCAATGACTAATAGATTTTTGCAATAAGTATGTGAGTTCCTTATGACTAATGTTGAGTCCATGGATTATACGCACTCTCACCCTTCCATCATTGCTAGCCTCTTCGGTACCATGCATTGCCCTTTCTCACCTCGAGAGTTGGTGCAAACTTTGCCGGTGCATCCAAACCCCGTGATATGATACGCTCTGTCACACATAAACCTCCTTATATCTTCCTCAAAACAGCCACCATACCTACCTATCATGGCATTTCCATAGCCATTCCGAGATATATTGCCATGCAACTTCCGTCATCATCATATACATGACTTGAGCATTTATTGTCATATTGCTTTGCATGATCGTAAGATAGCTAGCATGATGTTTTCATGGCTTGTCCATTTTTTGATGTCATTGCTACGCTAGATCATTGCACATCCCGGTACACCGCCGGAGGCACTCATATAGAGTCATATCTTTGTTCTAGTATCGAGTTGTAATATTGAGTTGTAAGTAAATAAAAGTGTGATGATCATCATTATTAGAGCATTGCCCAAAAAAAAGAGGCCAAAGAAGCCTAAAAAAGGGGGGCCAAAGAAGCCCGCAAAAAAAGAAAAAAAAAAGAAAAAGGGGCAATGTTACTATCCTTTTACCACACTTGTGCTTCAAAGTTGCACCATGTTCTTCATATAGAGAGTCTCTTGAGTTATCACTTTCATATACTAGTGGGAATTTCCATTATAGAACTTGGCTTGTATATTCCAACGATGGGCTTCCTCAAATGCCCTAGGTCTTCATGAGCAAGCAAGTTGGATGCACACCCACTTAGTTTCAGTTTGAGCTTTCATATACTTATAGCTCTAGTGCATCCGTTGCATGGCAATCCCTACTCCTCACATTGATATCTATAAATGGGCATCTCCATAGCCCGTTGATACGCCTAGTTGATGTGAGACTTTCTCCTTTTTTGTCTTCTCCACATAACCCCCACCATCATATTCTATTCCACCTATAGTGCTATGTCAATGGCTCACGCTCATGTATTGCGTGAAAGTTGAAAAGGTTTGAGAAACATCAAAGTATGAAACAATTGCTTGGCTTGTCATCGGGGTTGTGCATGATGTGAATATTTTGTGTGGTGAATATGGAGCATAGCCAGACTGTATGATTTTGTAGGGATGAGCTTTCTTTGGCTATGTTATTTCAATAAGACATAATTGCTTGGTTGGTATGCTTGAAATATTATTGTCTTTATGTCAAAGGATAGATTATTGCTTTGAATCACTCGTGTCTTAATATTCATGCCATGATTAGACATATGATCAAAATTATGCTAGGTAGCATTCCACATCAAAAATTGTCTTTTTTATCATTTACCTACTCGAGGACGATCAGGAATTAAGATTGGGGATGCTGATACGTCTCCGTCGTATCTATAATTTTTGATTGTTCCATGCCAATATTATTGAACTTTCATATACTTTTGGCAACTTTTTATACTATTTTTTGGGACTAACATATTGATCCAGTGCCCAGTGCCAGTTCATGTCTGTTGCATGTTTTTGGTTTCGCAGAATATCCATATCAAACGGAGTCCAAACGGGATAAAAACGGACGGATCTTATTTTGGAAAATATGGAAAATTCAGAAGGAAAATCAACCCGAACTAGTGCCCGAGGTGGTCACGAGGCAGGGGGGCACCCCCCCCCCTTGGGGCACGCCCCCTACCCTCGTGAGCCCACCGTAAGGCGGTTGACGCTCTTCTTTTGCCGCAAGAAAGCTAATATTCAGAAAAAAAATCACGGCGAAGGTTTGAGGCCAATCGGAGTTACGGATCTCCATATATATACGAAACGGTGAAACAGAGCCAGAAGAGAACGCAGAACCAGAGAGAAACAGAGAGATAGATCCAATCTCGGAGGGGCTCTCGCCCCTCCCACGCCATGGGAGCCAAGGACCAGAGGGGAAACCCTTCTCCCATCTAGGGAGGAGGTCAAGGAAGAATAAGAAGAAGGGGGGCCCTCTCCCCCTTGCTTCTGGTGGCGCCGGAGCATTGCCGGGGCCATCACCATCACCGTCATCTTCACCAACAACTTCACCGCCATCATCACCAACTCTTCCCCCCTCTATGCAGCGGTGTAACCTCTCTCTTACCCGCTGTAATCTCTACTTAAACATGGTGCTCAACGCTATATATTATTTCCCAATGATGTATGGCTATCCTATGATGTTTGGGTAGATCTGTTTTGTCCTAATGGCTATTTGATGATCGTGATTGGTTTGAGTTGTATGTTTTATTATTGGTGTTGTCCTATGGTGCTCTCCGTGTCGCGCAAGCGTGAGGGATTCCCGTTGTAGGGTTTGCAATATGCTTATGATTTTCTTATGGTGGGTGGCGTGAGTGACAGAAGCACAGACCCGAGTAAGTAGGTTGTTTGCGTATGGGATAAAGGGGACTTGATGCTTTAATGCTATGGTTGGGTTTTACCTTAATGAATCTTTAGTAGTTGCGGATGCTTGCTAGAGTTCCAATCATAAGTGCATATGATCCAAGTAGAGAAAGTATGTTAGCTTATGCCTCTCTGTCGGTGTCAAAACCGGCGGATCTCGGGTAGGGGGTCCCGAACTGTGCGTCTAAGGCGGATGGTAACAGGAGGCAAGGGACACAATGTTTTACCCAGGTTCGGGCCCTCTTGATGGAGGTAAAACCCTACGTCCTGCTTGATTAATATTGATGATATGGGTAGTACAAGAGTAGATCTACCACGAGATCAGAGAGGCTAAACCCTAGAAGCTAGCCTATGGTATGATTGTATGTTGTAGTTGTAGTGTCCTACGGACTAAAACCCTCCAGTTTATATAGACACCGGAGAGGGTTAGGGTGACACAAGGTCGGTTACAAAGAAGGAGATATCTATATCCGTATTGCCTAGCTTGCCTTCCACGCTAAGTAGAGTCCTATCCGGACACGAGACGAAGTCTTCAATCTTGTATCTTCATAGTCTAACAGTCCGGCCAATGGAGATAGTACGGCTGTCCGGAGACCCCCTAATCCAGGACTCCCACACTCTCCCTCAAATAAAATTGCAATAATGATTACCGGTCTAGTTATCGATTGCCTAGGGACAAATAACCTTCTTGTTGACAAAAGCTCTCTACTAAAACTAATTTAGTTGTGTCTTTATCTAAACAGCCCCTAGCTTTTATTTTCGTGTTCTTTACTTTCTTGCAAGCTTACCAAAAACACCTACAAAGTACTTCTAGTTTCATACTTGTTCTAGGTAAAGCGAACGTCAAGCGTGCGTAGAGTTGTATCGGTGGTTGATAGAACTTGAGGGAATATTTGTTCTACCTTTAGCTCCTCGTTGGGTTCGACACTCTTACTTATCGAAAGAGGCTACAATTGATCCCCTATACTTGTGGGTTATCAGTAGTCATGTGAATTTGGTATTCGTTCGATATTTTGATGAGATGTATGTTGTCTTTCCTCTAGTGGTGTCATGTGAACGTAAACTACATGACACTTCACCATTGTTTGGGCCTAGAGGAAGGCATTGGGGAGTAATAAGTAGATGATGGGTTGCTAGAGTGACAGAAGCTTAAACCCTAGTTTATGAGTTACTTCGTAAGGGGCTGATTTGGATCCATATGTTTCATGCTATGGTTAGGTTTACCTTAATACTCCTTTTGTAGTTGCGGATGCTTGCAAGAGGGGTTAATCATGAGTGGGATGCTTGTCCAATGAAGGAGAGTAGCCAAGCACCGGTCCACCCACATATCAAATTATCAAAGTACCGAACGCGAATCATATGAACGTGATTAAAACTAGCTTGACGATAATTCCCATGTGTCCTCGGGAGCGTTTTCCTTTATACGAGAGTTTGTCCAGGCTTGTCCTTTGCTACAAAAGGATTGGGCCATCTTGCTGCACCTCATTTACTTTTATTACTTGTTACCCATTACAAATTACCTTATCACAAAACTATCTGTTACCGATAATTTCAGTGCTTGCAGAGAATACCTTACTGAAAATTGCTTATCATTTCCTTCTGCTCCTCGTTGGGTTCGACACTCTTACTTATCAAAAGTACTACGATAGATCCCCTATACTTTTGGGTCATCAAGACTCTTTTCTGGCACCGTTGCCGGGGAGTGAAGCGCCTTTGGTAGGTGGAATTTGGTAAGGAAAAATTTATATAGTGTGCTGAAATTTACTGTCACTTGTTACTATGGAACATAATCCTTTGAGGGGCTTGTTCGGGGTATCTTCACCCCGACCAGTAGAGCAAAGAGTTTCTCCTAAACCTACTGAACCTAATGAAAATATTTACTTTGAAATTACTTCGGGTATGATAGAGAAACTGCTAGCTAATCCTTTCATAGGTGATGGAACTTTACATCCCGATTTGCACCTAATCAATGTGGATGAAGTTTGTGGATTATTTAAGCTTGCAGGTATGCCTGACGATGTTATCAAGAAGAAGGTATTCCCTTTATATTTTAAGGGAAAGGCATTGACATGGTTTAGGCTATGTGATGATATGGGATCATGGAACTACAACCGATTGAAATTGGAATTTCATCAGAAGTTTTATCCTATGCATCTTGTTCATCGTGATCGTAATTATATATATAATTTTTGTCCTCGCGAAGGAGAAAGCATCACTCAAGCTTGGGGGAGGCTTAAGTCAATGTTATATTCATGCCCCAATCATGAGCTCTCAAGAGAAATTATTATTCAAAAATTTTATGCTCGGCTTTCTCTCAATAATCGCTCCATGCTCGACACTTCTTGTACTAGTTCTTTTATGATAAGACTATTGAATTCAAATGGGATTTATTGGAAGAATTAAATGCAAATTCGAAGATTGGGATCTCGACGAAGGTAAGGAGTTAGGTATAACCCTAAAGTTTGATTGTGTTAAATCTTTTATGGATACCGATACCTTTCGTGAATTTAGCACTAAATATGGACTTGACTCTGAGATAGTAGCTTCTTTCCGTGAATCCTTTGCTACTCATGTTGATCTCCCTAAGGAGAATCGGTTTAAATATAATCCTCCCATTGAGGTAAAAGTAGTTGCACCTATTAAAGTTGAAGAAAAGACTATTACTTATAATGATTCTGTTGTTCCTACTGCTTATATTGAGAAACCATCTTTCCCTGTTTGAATAAAGGATCATGCTAAAGCTTCAACTATTGTTCGTAAGAGTAATACTAGAATACCTACACCCTCTGAGCAAATTAAAGTTGAACCTAGTATTGCTATGGTTAAGGATCTCTTGGCCGATAATATTGATGTGCATGTTATTTAGTTCTGTGATGAAGCTGCTAGAATTGCTAGGCCCGATACTAAAAATAAACATAGACCTGTTGTAGACATGCCTGTTATTTCTGTTAAAATAGGATATCATTGCTATCATGGCTTGTGTGATATGGGTGCAAGTGCAATACCTCATTCCTTATATAAAGAAATTATGCATGATATTGCACCCGCTGAGATAGAGGAAATTGATGTTACAATTAAGCTTACCAATAGAGACACTATTTCACCAGTTAGCATTGTTAGAGATGTTGAAGTCTTGTGTGGGAAAGTTAAATATCCTGCTGATTTTCTTGTTCTTGGTTCCCCACAAGATGAATTTTGTCCCATTATATTTGGTAGACCCTTCTTGAATACTTTTAATGCTAAGATAGACTGCAAAAAGGATGTTGTTACTATTGGTTTGGGGGATATGTCTCATGGGTTTAATTTTGCTAAATTTCATAGACAACCCCATGATAAAGAATTGCCTAGTAAAGATGAAATTATTGGTCTTGCTTCTATTGTCGTTCCTCCTAGTGATCCTTTAGAACAATATTTGCTCGACCATGGAAATGAGATGTTTATGAATGAAAGAAGGGAAATAGATGAAGTATTCTTTAAACAGGGACCTATTTTGAAACAGAACTTGCCTGCTGAAATCCTAGGGGATCCTCCTCCACCCAAGGGTGATCCTGTGTTTGAGCTTAAACCTTTACCTGATACTCTTAAATATGATTATCTTGATGAGAAAGAGATATATCATGTTATTATTAGTGCTAACCTTTCAGAGCAAGAAGAAAAGAAACTATTGAAAACTCTGAAGAAGCACCGTGCTGCTATTGGATATACTCTTGATGATCTTAAGGGCATTAGTCCCACTCTATGTCAGCACAAAATAAAATTGGAGAAAGACGCGAAACCAGTTGTTCATCAACAATGACGGTTAAATCCTAAGATGAAAGAAGTGGTAAGAAAAGAAATACTAAAGCTTATGGAGGCAGGTATAATTTAACCGTTACTGATTGTCAGTGGGCAAGTCATGTCCATTGTGTCCCTAAGAAGGGAGGTATTATTGTTGTTCCTAATGATAAAGATGAACTGATCCCACAAATAATTGTCACAGGTTATCGAATGGTAATTGATTTTCGCATATTAAATTAAGCTACTAAAAAGGATCATTACCCTTTACCTTTTATTGATCAAATACTAGAAAGATTATCCAAACATACACATTTTTTCTTTCTAGATGGTTATTCTGGTTTCTCTCAAATACCTGTGTCAAAATAGGATCAAGAAAAGACAACTTTTACTTGCCCTTTCAGTACCTTTGCTTATAGACGTATGCTTTTGGTTTATGCAATGCACCTGCTACCTTTCAAAGATGTATGATTGCTATATTCTCTAACTTTTGTGAAAAGATTATTGAGGTATCCATGGATGATTTTTCTGTATATGGAACTTCTTTTGATGATTTCTTAAGAAACCTTGATCGAGTTTTGCAGAGATGTGAAGAAACTAATCTTGTCTTGAATTGGGAGAAGTGCCACTTTATGGTTAATGAAGGTATTGTCTTGGGGCATAAAATTTCTGAAAGAGGTATTGAAGTTGATAAAGCTAAGGTTGATGCTATTGAAAAGATGTCGTGTCCTAAGGACATTAAAGGTATAAGAAGTTTCCTTGGTCATGTCGGCTTTTATAGGAGGTTCATTAAGGATTTATCAAAAAAATCTAGGCCTCTGACTAATATCTTACAAAAAGATGTTCCTTTTGTCTTTGATGATGATTGTGTAGAAGCATTTGAAGTACTTAAGAAAGCTTTGATTTCTGCACCTATTGTTCAGCCACCTGATTAGAATTTACCATTTGAAATTATGTGTGATGATAGTGATTATGTTGTAGGGGCTGTTTTCGGACAAAGGGTTGATAAGAAATTAAATGTTATCCAATATGCTAGTAAAACTCTAGACAGTGCCCAAAGAAATTATGCTACTACTGAAAAGGAATTTTTAGCAGTTGTATTTGCTTGTGATAAGTTCAGACCTTATATAGTTGATTCTAAAGTAACTGTTCACACTGATCATGCTGCTATTAAATATCTTATGGAAAATAAAGATGCTAAACCTAGACTTATTACATGGGTTCTCTTGCTACAAGAATTTGATTTTCATATTATTGATAGAAAGGGAGCTGAGAACCCCATTGCAGACAACTTGTCTAGGTTAGAGAATGTTCTTGATGACCCACTACCTATTGATGATAGCTTTCCCGATGAACAATTAGCTATCATAAATGCCTCTCGTACTGCTCCATGGTATGCAGATTATGCTAATTACATTGTTGCTAAATTTATACCACCTAGTTTCACATACCAACAAAAGAAAAAGGTTTTCTATGATTTAAGACATTACTTCTGGGATGACCCACACCTTTATAAAGGGGTAGGTGGTGTTATTAGACATTGTGTACCTGAGCATGAACAGGAACAGATCCTACGCAAGTGTCACTCTGAGGCTTATGGAGGACACCATGCTGGAGATAGAACTGCACATAAGGTATTGCAATCCGGTTTTTATTGGCCTACCCTCTTCAAGGATGCCCGTAAGTTTGTCTTGTCTTGTGATGAATGTCAAAGAATTGGTAATATTAGTAGACGTCAAGAAATGCCTATGAATTATTCACTTGTTATTGAACCATTTGATGTTTGGGGATTTGATTATATGGGACCGTTTCCTTCCTCTAATGGGTACACACATATTTTAGTTGTTGTTGATTACGTTACTAAGTGGGTAGAAGCTATTCCAACTAGTAGTGATGATCATAACACCTCTATTAAGATGCTTAAAGAAGTTATTTTTCCGAGGTTTGGAGTCCCTAGATACTTAATGACTGATGGTGGTTCACATTTTATTCATGGTGCCTTTCGTAGAATGCTTGCTAAGTATGATGTTAATCATAGAATTGCATCTCCATATCACCCACAGTCTAGTGGTCAAGTAGAATTGAGTAATAGAGAGCTTAAATTAATTTGGCAAAAGACTGTTAATAGATCTAGAAAGAATTGGTCCAAGAAACTTGATGATGCATCATGGGCTTATAGAACTGCATACAAAAATCCTATGGGTATGTCTCCATATAAAATGGTTTATGGAAAAGCATGTCACTTACCTCTCGAACTAGAACATAAGGCATATTGGGCCATTAAAGAGCTCACTTGATGAATGGAGAACCCAAGTCTATGAGAATGCCAAACTGTTTAAAGAAAAAGTTAAAAGATGGCATGACAAAAGGATACAAAACCATGAGTTTAATGTAGATGATTATGTATTGTTATACAACTCTCGTTTAAGATTCTTTGCAAGAAAACTCCTTTCTAAATGGGAAGGCCCTTACATCATTGAGGAGGTCTATTGTTCCGGTGCTATAAAAATCAACAACTTCGAAGGAACAAATCCGAGGGTGGTGAACGGTCAAAGAATCAAACATTATATCTCAAGTAACCCCATAAATGTTGAAAGTAATGTTATTGAAACCGTATACCCGGAGGAATACATAAAGGACACTTTCCAGAACATTTCAAACTCCGAAAAGGAATTGGTATGAGGTACAGTAAGTAAACCGACTCCAAAACAGTTCTAATAGCAATTTTTCTCCGTTTTGGAATATTTAAGAAAATAGGAACATAAGAAGCACTCCGGGGAGGACACAATGCTTCCACGAGGGTGGAGGGCGCGCCCTACCCCCTGGGAGCCCCTGCCTCATGGGCACCTCGTGTGCTCTCCGGACTCCGTTTTCTTGCATGATACTTTTTTGGTCGGTAAAAATTCATTATATAATCTCCCGAAAGTTTTGACCATCGTATCACCCAAATATCTTCTGTCCTTGTTTCGAGTTGTTTCTGCTGCATATTAGAGCAATATGTCATCCCAAGATTCGGAGGGAGAAAGCTATGTGGCTGATTACCTTGCAGATCATAAGGTCTACGGGGACTTGGAGCATTGTGGTTGGACCACGGAGGAAGAAGAAGACTATGAGCCTAGGGGAAAGGAGGAGACGAGCTCAGATGAAGATGAAGTCCCATTACCTCAACCTGGGGACATTCATGTGGAGTTCAAAAAGTCAAGCCTCCTAGATAGAGCAATGAAACCTAAGATCGAGTTTATCCCTTTTCGCTTCTTGCAGGAGAATAAACAGGAACTATGCAAAAAGATATTAAGCCTTGAGCAGGAGATCGATGACCTAAGGGAGCAAAATTCTATCCTCAAGCGCAAATTAAGGAAGAATCACACGCCATCAACAACTCCATCATTACCACCTCCAAGGAAGGAGACATAAACACATGGGTATGGGCACTCCCCTTGGCAACTGCCAAGCTTGGAGGAGTGCCCCGGTATCGTATCACCATCACACTTTTATCTTTACCATATTTCTTAGTTTGATCCTTTTGGTAATATCTTGATCTAGTAGAATAAAGTTTTAGTATGATCTAGTTTTGAGTTTTGCTTTATGATCCTTCTATGTAATCGAGTCCGTGAGCTATATATAATAAAGATTAGTGTTGAGTCAAGGGCTTTGCCATCTTGCTATGATCTTGAGGGTATAAAAATAAAAGAGAAGAGAAAGAATAAAAAGAAATAAAGAGATCATATGGATCTTATGGAGAGTAATGACTTCACATATAAAGAGTATGATGAATAAAAGTTGTTGAAAGTTGACAAACGTAGTTTTGGTCATCGTTGCAATTAATAAGAAGTAATAAATAAAGAGAGGTTTTCACATATAAATATACTATCTTGGACATCTTTTATGATTGTAAGCACTCATTAAAATATGACATGCTAAAGAGTTGATGTTGGACAAGGAAGACAACTTAATGGCTTATGTTTTCTTATACCCGAAATAAATTATATTGTCATGGATCATTCAACATGTTGAGCTTGCCTTTCCCTCTCATTCTAGCCAAATTCTTTACACCAAGTAGAGATACTACTTGTGCTTCCAAATATCCTTAAACCCAGTTTTGCCATAAGAGTCCACCATATCTACCTATGGATTGAGTGAGATCCTTCGAGTAAGTTGTCATCGTTGCAAGCAATAAAAATTGCTCTCTAAATATGTATGACTTATTAGTGTGGAGAAAATAAGCTTTGTACGATCTTGTGATGTGGAAGAAATAAAAGCGACGGAATGCATAATAAAGGTCCATATCACAAGTGGCAATATAAAGTGACGTTCTTTCTCATTAAGATTTCGTGCATTCAACCATAAAAGCACATGACAACCTCTGCTTCCCTCTGCGAAGGGCCTATCTTTTATTCTTGTCTATTACTTCATACAAGATTCATGGTGATCTTCACCTTTCCTTTTTACATTTTATCCTTTGGCAAGCATAATGTGTTGGAAAGATCCAGATATATATAGCTAATTGGATGTGAGTTTTCATGAACTATTATTGTTGACATTACCCTTGAGGTAAAAGGTTGGGAGGCAAAACTGTAAGCCCCTATCTTTCTCTATGTCCGATTGAAACTTCATACCCATAAATATTGCATGAGTATTAGCAATTGTGAAAGACTAAATGATAGTTGAGTATGTGGACTTGCTGAAAAGCTCTTATATTGACTCTTTCTGATGTTATGATAAATTGCAATACTGAGATTATAGTTTGTTAGTTTTCAATGAAGTTTCTGATTCATACTTGAAATTGTGATTGAATTGTTACTTTAGCATAAGAAATCATATGACAATATACATATGTTGTTGTTATAAGAATGATCATGATTCCCTCATGTCCGTATTTTATTTTATCGACACCTCTATCTCCAAACATGTGGACATATTTTTCGATATCAGCTTTCGCTTGAGGACAAGCGAGGTCTAAGCTTGGGGGAGTTGACACGTCCATTTTGCATCATGCTTTTATATTGATATTTATTGCATTATGGGCTGTTATTACACCTTATATCACAATACTTATGCCTATTCTCTCTTATTTTACAAGGTTTACATGAAGAGGGAGAATGCCAACAGCTGGAATTCTAGGCTGGAAGAGGAGCAAATATTAGAGACCTATTCTGCACATCTCCAAAAGTCCTGAAATTTCACGGGAGCACGTTTCAGAATATATAAAAAATATTGGGCGAAAGAAGTATCAGAGGGGGGCCAACCACCATCCACGAGGGTGGGGGGCGCGCCCTACCCCCTGGGCGCGCCCCTGCCTCCTGGGCCCCCTGGCAGCCCTCTGATGCCCATCTTTGGCTATATGGAGTCTTTCGTCCTGAAAAAATCAGAAGTAAGCTTACGAGACGAAACTCCGCAGCCACGAGGCGGAACCTTGGCGGAACCGATCTAGGCTCCGGTAGAGTTGTTCTGTCGGGGAAACTTCCCTCCGGGAGGGGGAAATCATCACCATCATCATTACCATCGATCCTCTCATCGGGAGGGGGTCAATCTCCATCAACATCTTCACCAGCACCATCTCATCTCAAACCCTAGTTCATCTCTTGTATCCAATCTTTGTCTCAAAACCTCAGATTGGTACCTGTGGTTGCTAGTAGTGTTGATTACTCCTTGTAGTTGATGCTAGTTGGTTTATTCAGTGGAAGATCATATGTTCAGATCCTTTATGCATATTAATACCCCTCTGATTATGAACATGAATATGATTTGTGAGTAGTTACGTTTGTTCCTGAGGACATGGGAGAAGTCTTGCTATAAGTAGTCATGTGAATTTGGTATTCGTTCGATATTTTGATGAGATGTATGTTGTCTTTCCTCTAGTGGTGTCATGTGAATGTCGACTACATGACACTTCACCATTGTTTGGGCCTAGATGAAGGCATTGGGGAGTAATAAGTAGATGATGGGTTGCTAGAGTGACAGAACTTAAACCCTAGTTTATGAGTTGCTTCGTAAGGGGCTGATTTGGATCCATATGTTTCATGCTATGGTTAGGTTTACCTTAATACTTATTTTGTAGTTGCGGATGCTTGCAAGAGGGGTTAATCATAAGTGGGATGCTTGTCCAAGGAAGGACAGTACCCAAGCACTTGTCCACCCACATTTCAAATTATCAAAGTACCGAACGCGAATCATATGAACGTGATGAAAACTAGCTTGACTATAATTCCCATGTGTCCTCGGAAGTGTTTTCCTTTATATAAGAGTTTGTCCAGGCTTGTCCTTTGTTAAAAAAAGGATTGGGCCATCTTGCTGCACCTCATTTACTTTTATTACTTGTTACCCGTTACAAATTACCTTATCACAAAACTATTTGTTACCGATAATTTCAGTGCCTGCAATGATGAGCTCAGATTCTGCAAAATGGGTTGAGGCCATGAAATCTGAGATGGGATCCATGTATGAGAAGAAAGTATGGACTTTGGTTGACTTTCTTGATGATCGACAAGCCATTAAGAATACATGGATCTTCAAGAGGAAGACGGATGCTGATGGTAGTGTTACTATCTACAAAGCTCGAATTGTCACAGAAGGGTTTTTGACAAGTTCAAGGTGTTGACTACGATCAGATTTTCTCACTCGTATCGATGCTTAAGTCTGTCCGAATCATGTTAGCAATTGCCGCATTTTATGAAATCTGGCAAATGGATGTCAAAACTGCATTCCTTAAATGGATTTATTAAAGAAGAGTTGTATATGATACAACCAGAAGGAGTGTTTGAAAGGATTTATTAAAGAAGAGTTGTATATGCACCAAGTCAAAGAAAGACCTCGGTGAAGCTGCTTACATATTGAGCATCAATATCTATAGAGATAGATCAAGACGCTTGATAAGTTTTTTCAATGAGTACATACCTTGACAAGATTTTGAAGTGGTTCAAATTGGAACAGTCAAAGAAGGAGTTCTTGCCGGTGTTGCAAGGTGTGAAGTTGAGTAAAGACTCAAAACCCGACCACGGGAGAAAATAGAAAGAGAATGAAAAGTCATTCCCTATGCCTCAGTCATAGGTTCTATAAAATATGCTATGATGTGTACCAGGCCTATTGTGTACCTCACCATGAGTTTGGCAAGAGGGTACAATAGTGATCCAGGAGTGGATCACTGGACAACGGTCAAAATTATCCTTACTTACCTAAGAGGACTAAGGAAATGTTTCTCGGCTATGGAGTTGATAAAGAGTTCGTCGTAAAAGAGTTACGTCGATGCAAGCTTTAACACTAATCCAGATGACTCAGCATCTCAATCTGGATACATATTGAAAGTGGGAGCAATTAACTAGAGTAGCTCAATGCAAAGCATTGTAGACATAAAAATTTGTGAAATACATACGGATCTGAATGTGGCAGACCCGTTAACTAAGCTTCTCTCACAAGCAAAACATGATCACACATTAGTACTTTTTGGGTGTTAATCACATGGCGATGTGAACTAGATTATTGACTCTAGTAAACCCTTTGGATATTGGTCACATGGCGATGTGAACTATTGGTGTTAAATCACATGGCGATGTGAACTAGATTATTGACTCTAGTGCAAGTGGGAGACTGGAGGAAATATGCCCTAGAGGCAATAATAAAGACGTTATTTATATTTCCTTATATCATGATAAATGTTTATTATTCATGCTAGAATTGTATTACCAGAAACTTAGTACATGTGTGAATACATAGACAAATAGAGTGTCTCTAGTATGCCTCTACTTGACTAGCTCGTTAATCAAAGATAGTTAAGTTTCCTGACCGTAGATATGTGTTGTCATTTGATGAACAGGATCACATCATTAGAGAATGATGTGATGGACAAGACCCATCCGTTAGCTTAGCATTATGATCGTTTAGTTTTATTGCTATTGCTTTCTTTATGACTTATACATATTCCTCTGACTATGAGATTGTGCAACTCCCGAATACCAGAGGAACACCTTGTGTGCTATCAAACGTCACAACGTAATTGGGTGATTGTAAAGATGCTCTACAGGTGTCTCTGAAGGTGTTTGTTGAGTTGACATAGATCAAGATTAGGATTTGTCACTCCGTGTATCGGAGAGGTATCTCTGGGCCCTCTCGGTAATGCACATCACTATAAGCCTTGCAAGCAATGTGACTAATGAGTTAGTTGCGGGATGATGCATTACGGAACGAGTAAAGAGACCTGCCGGCAACGAGATTGAACAAGGTATGATGATACCGACGATCGAATTTCGGGCAAGTAACATACTGATGACAAAGGGAATGACGTATGTTGTTATGTGGTTTGACCGATAAAGATCTTCGTAGAATATGTAGGAACCAATATGAGCATCCAGGTTCCACTATTGGTTATTGACCGGAGATGTGTCTCGGTCATGTCTACATAGTTCTCGAACCCGTAGGGTCCGCACGCTTAACGTTCGATGACGATTTGTATTATGAGTTATGTGTTTTGGTGACCGAAGTTTGTTCGGATTCCCAGATGAGATCACAGACATGATGAGTAGTCTCGAAATGGTCGAGAGGTAAAGATTGATATATTGGAAGGTAGTATTCAGACACCGAAAGGGTTCTGGAGTGTATCGGGTACATACCGGAGTACCGGAGGGCTTACCGGAACCCCCCCCCCCTCCGGGAAAGATATGAGCCATATGGGCCATAGGAGGGAGGCTAACCAGCCCACAAGGGTCTGGTGTGCCCCCCACAAGGGATGATGTCGAATTGGACTAGGGAAGGGGGAGCCCCCCTTTCCTTCTCCTACTCCCTCTCCTTCCCCCTTTCCCCCTCCATGAGAACGAAAAGAAGGGGGGGCGAATCCTACTAGGACTGGGAGTCCTAGTAGGGCTCCCCCTTTATGGCGCGGCCCCTAGGGCCGGCCTCCTCCCTCTCCCTCCATTATATACATGGGCAGGGCACCCCTTGGAGACACAACAATTGTTCCAAGCCGTGTACGGCGTCTCTCTCCACAGTTTGCTCCTCCGGTCATAGTGTCGCAGTGCTTAGGCGAAGCCCTGCGCGGATCACATCACCATCACCGTCACCATGCCGTTGTGCTGACGGAACTCTCCCTCGACCCTCTGTTGGATCAAGAGTTCGAGGGACGTCATCGAGCTGAACGTGTGCAGAACTCGAAGGCGTCGTACATTCGGTACTTGATTGGTTGGATCGCGAAGACGTTCGACTACATCAACCGTGTTAACCTAACGCTTCCACTTTCGGTCTACGAGGGTACGTGGACACACTCTCCCCCTCTCGTTGCTATGCATCTCCTAGATAGATCTTGCGAGATCGTAGGATTTTTTTGAAATTGCATGCTACGTTCCCCAACACTGTAGGGAGGCCTCTTCCCCCATAGCTCCAATATGGACTTTCAACACCATTTTTCTGATATCTTTTGTACATCCGAACTAGGAAAGCCTAATGATAGCCCATTGGCCCATAGGAAATGTGTGTATGCGAGCTCCTATGGATGCTCATTGCATCCAACAACAGCGCGATGGGGCACCCCGACGGGCCACGAACAATTGCACGTACGACTCACACTGCATCGATTCAGGCACCGTACTGAATCAAAGAATACTATCGCGAACCAGAAACAACTGTAGCGACCAGGGACAACTGTAGCAAGCTGAGAACACACTGCAACGAACCGGTAATCGTTGTATAGAGCGGTCTTTCATTCATTTTGGAAAAAAGTAAACATTTTTAGAAAATGCGAACACCTTTTCAAAATTTTGAACATTTTCTGAAAACATGAACATTCTCTTAAAATTCCAATTTTTTAAAAATACGAACATTTACAAAATTGTTAATATTTTGAAAAATGTGGTCATTTTTTGAAATTTCTGAAATTTTATAAAATACAAATAATTATTTTTATGGCAATGCAAACATTTTTTTCGAAAAACTAAGCATTTTTGAAGATTGTGAATATTTTTATATTTGTATTTTTTTGAAAAGCACAAACATTTTTTGTGAACAAGATCTTTTTTAAATTTTGAACATATTTTGAAAACACTATGTTTTTTAAACATCTATAATTTAAATAATTATCAAATATTTTTTGATTTTCAAAGAAAAGAAGACGCCTACAACAGCTACCATGGGCCACCGAAAACGCTTTCACCCCTATGCGTTTTACGCATGTGGGCTATATCTCGCATACAGCGAGACGACTTCCCCTATTAGGCCGTAGGTGGTGCGTTAGCGACCTTGCGCATGGTAGCCCATTTCCGAGGACACTTTTTTAAAGATATTTGCCGCATTCCATGTTTGTTATTTTTTCTGAAAACTAGGTCACATCTACTCACACAACACGAAGGTTTTCCATTTCTTTTTTTGATTTTTATGAATTTTTATGCCAATTTCAAAGCTATCCCCTCAAGCGCCGAATCCTCTTTTTTGCAAACAACTTTAGAATTTGTGAATTTTTTTTGAATTTGAGGACATTTTTCTAAATCATAATTTTTTTTCCAATCTGTGAACAGTTTTGTGAAATTGTGAATATTTCTCTAATTCAAGAAGTTTTCTAAATAAATATACGAACATATTTCTAAAATCGTGAAATTTATTCGAATTCGTGAACTATTTTACAAGTTCACAAACATTTTTTGAAATTATGAAGAATTTTTTGAAACTCGTGGATATTTTATGAATTTTGGGATTCTTTCTGAAATTTACAAACATTTTTCTTGTTTTTGATGATAATTTTTTTTTGAAATGCCTGAACGTTTTCTGAATCAATAAAAAAAATTGAACCGAGGAAGTTTCTTTTTAAATTTGGGAACAATGTCTGAAATTCTTGAACATCTTTTGATATTTGTGACATTTTTGAAAACTCCATGAGAAATTTCTGAATTCATGAAATTTTTTTCAAATTCATAATTTTTGAATATGTGAAAAATTTCAGAATCATGAACATTTTGTTTATTTCCTGAACATGTTTTGAATATGTCAACATTTTTTGCAAAGTCATGAACATTTTTAAAATTTACGAACATTTTACGATTTCTTGAACATATTTCAAAATGAGGAACATTTGTTTGAATTCACGATCATATTATGATTTCTTGTACATTTTCCAAAATTCGCAATTATTTACAAATTTGGAACTTTTTTTGAAATCATGAATTATTTTAAAGAAGAAAAAACGAAAAAGCGAAAAAATGTATTTAAAAATAGGAGCTGTCCCGCCCCCGCGTGTGGGCCAAATTAATGGGGCGCGCGAGGGGCCAGGGGTGGGGGAGGGTGGTCGTTCGCTCATTTCCTGGCGCGCACTGCGCCACATTGGAGCACCCCAGCTAGACCTATTCGGTCTCCCCTCTAGTGACTGGGGTAGTGGACCGGCATGAAACGGCCCATCAACAACGATGTAGGAGAGATCTATGGTTAGATAAATTCTAGCAGAGTGTAGCCATATGTGCCCGATTGCCATAATAACCGTCTAATGGCATTCAGGTCCTGAAAATGGTTCTACAGGGTCTTCATCAAGTGGCACTCATTACGCATCGTTCCTGTTCGTCGGCACCACTCAACACCCATCTTCCCCGTCGTTGCCAAACTCATGTCCCATCTGCAATGTCACTATAGACGAGCCCTCCTCGTGGATCCTTCCCCGGTGAGACCGAAAAGGATCATGCCGAAAGAAAGTGTTGGGAGAGGGCCCGACAGTGATCCGAGTGAATCTAGGGCAAGGCACTCCTTCAGGTTGAATCAACCGTCGGGGTTGAGTGTCTCCTCGCCAATCACCATGTGACGACAACCACCTTAGCAAGGGAAGCCTCATTTACTGAGGGTTACGAAATTGCGGACTTTTCCCAATCAAAGACGCACATGCGCTCCTAGACCGTGTGATCGCGAAAATGATAGTTATCGAAGCATCCCCGCCTGCGAGGTCATTGCCGAATGGAGGAAGAGAAAGAAATACAATAGTTGTTGAAATCATTGGGTCATGGGCCGGAAGAAAGACATGTCCCAGTGATAACGGGTCCCAACCATAGATTTTTTTGGAGGCTTAGGTAGCAATTTTGAGTTTATGCTTTCTCTTGGCAGCCTTCAAAATTTTACGAAGCTTTAGAAGTTGCATATATAACGACTCTGCTAAAATTGCTCTTCATTTTTGTGATCCTGCTTCTACTAGGAGACACAAAAAAACCATGTGTCGACTATCTATCTATATGGTTGTGAGGCACTAGACCCAAGGCAAGGTAGAAGAAGGTGATGCTGGCGAGACAAGCAGGAGGCGATGCTCCTATCCTACAACGCCACACGCAACATCGGCCACGATCGAGTGATGGCGCCACCGCATCCTGCGGGCGGAGAAAGAAGCCGCTTTCGTGGAGATCGGCGGGGCAGTGGCAGAATTTGATTGGGGCACGAACGATGTCGCCAGCTCCGCATCGGCCCTGCCCCACCGCCACGACGACGAAGTCGGCACATCCGTGGGCGCCACTGGCAGCGAGGAAGAGTAGAGCATAGGAGGTCATCAGTGCTTGGGTCCCATGAAGGCAACCACTGCTTCCCTCCTAAGCTAAGCTTGGAGGGCTCGGGCCGATTAGCTACTCGCCGGCTTCACGGAGGCGGAGCTTCATTTCCCGGGGCTCATGGCCGGCCGGCGAGCTGCCGAGCATTGAGAACGGGCGCCGACGATCATTAGACTAGGTTTTTTTCGAAAAGGGGGTTCACCTCAGTCTCTGCATTAAAACGATGCATACGGCCATGATTATTAATAAGCAAAAGATCCAACACAAATCTCCAAGTCTTGGAAAAAAAACAAAAATGCTCACGAAGAGCAGAATAGTAATCGAAAAGCCACAACCGGCTGGCAAGAAAAGATAGGAACACTAAATGCCCATCCTATTACATGACCGCCATCCAAACCGGTTGAAAATATCCCGTGCTACCATCTCCCATAGGGTAGATCCAGTAACTAAACGCTCCGTGACCTCCGTTGGAGTGAGTAGCGACCACATACAGATCAATGCAATGGCTCGGAAGACAACCTGCAAAAAATGTATATTTGTTGTTCTGTTAAAGACCAAATCATTTCTGCAGCTCCAAACTGCCCATAATAAAGCACATACTCCTACACGAATATGTCTCGCTGTGCCCACATCTATCCCATCAAGCCACGTCCCAAATAACATAGTGATGGAATTCGAAGGAGTAATGTTTAATTCTATGTGAACCGTTTGCCACAAAATATTTGCCATAGGGCAATCAAGAAAAAGGTGTTTGATTGATTCATGTTGGTCACAAAAGTTACATCTCGTAGAACATGTCCAATTGCGCTTTGCCAAATTGTCCTTGGTTAAGATAACTTGTTTACGTACAAACCACATGAACACTTTGATTTTCAAAGGTACTTTGGCTTTTCAAACATGTTCGATCCTGGAATCGCGCTAGAATTGATAACATCCAAATACATGGATTTAACCGAAAACTCTCCATTCTTAGTTAGTTTCCAGTACAACTGGTCAGACTGTTGAGATAACTGAACATCCATCAATATTCTCACAAGATTGAGCCATGCTTCCGAACGTGCTCCAACTAGCGTCCTCCGAAATTAAATGTTGAGCGGAGTAGACTGCAGTACTGTTGCAACATAAGCGTCTCTATGCTGAACAATACTATACAGAGAAGGATATTGAAGTGCTAGGGGCATCTCCCCTAGCCATGTATCCTCCCAGAATCTCGTAGTTGTACCGTTTCCAACTAAGACTCTTGTCCTATAGAAGAAGAGTGGTTTAACTCTCATCAATCCTTTCCAAAAAGGTGAGTCAGTCGGCTTCACTGTCACCTGGGACAAAATTTTAGAGTGAAGGTATTTGTTACGTAAGATCTGAGCCAAAGTGGCCTCCGTCTCAGTAGAAAGCTTAAACAACCACTTGCTAAGAAGACATTTGTTCTTCACCTCCAGGTTTTCAATACCTAGACCCCCTTGGTCTTTCGGCCTACAGATTATATCCCATTTAGCAAGTCTGTACTTTCGTTTTAGCTCATCACTCTGTCAAAAGAACCGTGATCGATAAAAGTCGAGCCTCTTCTGGACTCCAACAGGAACCTCAAAAAAGGAGAGAAGAAACATGGGCATACTCGTGAGCACCGAATTAATAAGAATTAGTCAGACTCCGTATGACATCAGCTTGCCTTTCCAGCAGCTCAATTTCTTCTCGGATCGATCCTCTATGCACTTCCATTCTCTGTTGGTCATCTTACGATGGTGAATTGGTATACCTAAATACGTGAAAGGTAACGCTCCCAATTCACATCCGAACAATTGTTTGTACGCATCTTGGTCATCAATCGCTCTTCCAAAACAGAACAGTTCGCTCTTGTGGAAGTTAATCTTTAACCCAATCAATTGTTCGAATAAGCATAACACCAGCTTCATGTTTCGCACTTTAGCCAAGTCATGCTCCATGAAGATGATAGTATCATTAGCGTACTGGAGGATAGATATACCTCGGTCAATTAGGTGCAGGACAAGGCCACCTACCTGGCCCGCCTCCTTATCCCTTCCTATAAGGATTGTCAACATATCGACCACTATGTTGAAAAGAATAGGAGACATCATATCTCCTTGCCTCAATCCTTTGTGTGTTTGGAAATAGTGACCTATATCATCATTCACTTTAATCCCAACACTCCTTTTTTACGTGAAGGAGTCTACCTGGTTTCTCCTGGCCTGATCAAAACCTTTCATATGCAAAGCCTATTGAAGGAAAGGCCATTTGACCTTATCATACGCTTTCTCAAAGTCCACTTTGAAAACAACTCCATCAAATTTCTTCGTGTGGATTTCATGGAGGGTTTCATGCAAGACTACAACCCCTTCTAGGATGTTTCTGTCCGGCATAAAAGCAGTTTGGGACGGCTGCACCACAAAGTGCGCAGTCTGTGTAAGTCTGTTAGTCCCGATCTTGGTGAAAATTTTGAAACTTACATTAAGAAGACAGATAGGCCGGAACTGCTCGATACGAACCACCACTGTTTTCTTAGGAAGTAACGTTATGGTTCCAAAATTTAATTGAAACAACTGAAGCTAGCCAGAGAATAAATCATGAAACAACGGGAGCAAATCCCCTTTGATAATATGCCAGCATTTTTTGTAGAACTCCGCCGGAAAACCATCCGGCCCTGGAGCCTTATTATACTTCATTTGTGAAATAGCCTCAAACACCTCTTTCTCCGTAAATGGGACAGTCAGAATATCATTCTCGTCTGCCGCAAGTTGAGGGACATCCTCAACCCTGAACTCATCTAAGGATACGAAGTTATCCTCCGAAGGCTCAAACAACTGCTTATAGTAATTAGTGATATAAACTTTCAGGTTCTCTTATCCTAAAATCATGCCTAGGTTAGAATAGGGTTTAGTCCAAATATGTCGAAAATGTAATTCATGTCTCCGGCTTAGATGAAAATCATTTGGTTTATGTACAAATTATCCAAGTTTTAATGAAATTTGTCTAGTCCGTTTAAATTTGCATCAAATTTGTTTATTTCCGTTAAATTTCGTTTAAAATGTCTCAAAATATTTGCGGCTACGATTGAATGGCCGGCTTCCATACTAGTGCCTACGAACTTGTCCTCACCGTTCTGCAGGCAAATGCGGTGTCCAATTTAAGAGTGGTGTTGAAGAAACCCTTAGCCATGTGTCGACTATCTATCTATATGGCTCTGAGGCACCAGACCCAAGGCATGGCAGAAGAAGGGTGATGCTGCCGATACAAGCATGGTCTGGTCTCTGAGATGGAGTAGGGCTGCATGCTGTCGCCGATCTCGAGGTTGACCAGCCAGCCAGCTAAGAAGCAGCTCGGTCGACTCATGATGCAGAAAACAAGTTCAACAAACAACAACCGAATGGCAGACGTGTACGCTATGTGGTACGTAGTATATATGGAACATTACTCTACGTCTCTATGTTGTAGGAATAACAGCTGTCTGTACTACGTCTTCGCGCCATCTTCTACCTACGAAATACGATGGCTCTGCAAAGATAGTTGAGACGTTGCACCATTTGTAGGTGTTCCTAGTTCCACATCCCATATTCTTGCTTAGAATAACATCCCTTCCATCCCAAAACAAGTGTCTCAACTTAGGAAGGAGGGAGTGAACAATACGCTTGCTCAATTGCAGTTACTATCTAACTTGTATTTTTTTTAGCGCCAAATTATTTGGCTTCTGTGTTTAGGTTTCGAATTCACCTTTCATGGTATATTGATTTTTTTTTGAAACAGAGGATAACCTTTGGCCTCTACATCAATCGATGCATGCAATCTTATATTATTTATTACTAGATAATTGCATGTGTTTTGCAACTGGATATAAATATTTTAGTTTTAACCATGATTTAGCTACACATATTAAGGTTATTGTATAAATAAATATTTACAAAATACTATACTCCTACATGATTTACCTACCTAAATAAAAAACAAGTGGAAAAAACAGTGGCGGGAGGGGCGGGGGGGGGGGGTGATACTTCTCCGTCGTATCTATAATTTTTGATTGTTCCATGCCAATATTATTCAACTTTCATATACTTTTTGGCAACTTTTTATATTATTTTTGGGACTAACATATTGATCCAGTGCCCAGTGCCAGTTCCTGTCTGTTGCATGTTTTTGGTTTCGCAGAATATCCATATCAAACGGAGTCCAAACGGGATAAAAACGGACGGAGCTTACTTTTGGAAAATATGGGAAATTCGGAAGAAAAATCAACGCGAACCAGTGCTCGAGGTGGTCACGAGGCAGGGGGCGCCCCCCCCCCTTAGGGCGCGCCCCTACCCTCGTGAGCCCACGGTAAGGCAGTTGACGCTCTTCTTTTGCCGCAAGAAAGCTAATATTCGAAAAAAAATCACGGCGAAGGTTTCAGGCCAATCGGAGTTAAGGATCTCCATATATAACAAAACGGTGAAACAGAGCCAGAAGAGAACGCAGAACCAGAGAGAAACAGAGAGATAGATCCAATCTCGGAGGGGCTCTCGCCCCTCCCATGCCATGGAGGCCAAGGACCAGAGGGGAAACCCTTCTCCCATCTAGGAAGGAGGTCAAGGAAGAAGAAGACGAAGGGGCCCCCTCTCCCCTTCTCTTCCGGTGGTGCCGGAACGCCACCGAGGTCATCATCATCATCACCGCGATCTTCACCAACACCTCCGCCATCTTCACCAACATCTCCATCACCTTCCCCCCTCTATCTACAGCGGTCCACTCTCCCACAACCCGATGTACCCTCTACTTGAACATGGTGCTTTATGCTTCATATTATTATCCAATGATGTGTTGCCATCCTATGATGTCTGAGTAGATTTTCGTTGTCCTATCGGTGGTTGATGAATTGCTATGATTGATTTAATTTGCTTGTGGTTATGTTGCTGTCCTTTGATGCCCATCATATGATTGCGCGTGTGGATCACACCCTAGGGTTAGTTGTATGTTGATAGGACTATGTATTGGAGGGCAAGAGTGACAGAAGCTTCAACCTAGCATAGAAATTGATGCATATGGGATTGAAGGGGGACCAATATATCTTAATGCTATGGTTGGGTTTTACCTTAATGAACAATAGTAGTTGCAGATGCTTGCTAATAGTTCCAATCATAAGTGCATAGAATTCCAAGTAAGGGATGACATGCTAGCAGTGGCCTCTCCCACATAATACTTGCTATCGGTCTAGTAAAGTAGTCAATTGCTTAAGGGACAATTTCGCAACTCCTACCACCACTTTTCCACACTCGCTATATTTACTTTAGTTTCTTCTTTACCTTAACAGCCCCTAGTTTTATTTTCGTGCTCTTTACTTTCTTGCAAGCCTTTCCGAAAACACCTACAAAGTACTTCTAGTTTCATACTTGTTCTAGGTAAAGCGAACGTCAAGCGTGCGTAGAGAACTATATCGGTGGTCGATAGAACTTGAGGGAATATTTGTTCTACCTTTAGCTCCTCGTTGGGTTCGACACTCTTACTTATCAAAAACTGTTGCGATCCCCTATACTTGTGGGTTATCAAGACCTTTTTCTGGCGCCGTTGCCGGGGAGCAATAGCGTGGGGTGAATATTCTCGTGTGTGCTTGTTTGCTTTATCACTAAGTAATTTATATTTGTTGTTCTTAGTTTTTCTTTATCTTTAGTTATGGATATGGAACACGAAATACCAAAAAAAATTAGGTGTACTTTCTGCTCATGGATATGGGGAACCTCCTAAAACCCTCGATGCTAGTTATGTGAAAGATATTATGTACTAATTTAATAATTCTGAGAAAACCCCATTCAATTATGTAATGGGAGTAACGTTGGATCAACGTGAATACTTTAGGGATTACCGCTTGACACAAAAAGGGAAACTATTATGGGATCAAATTCATATATTGAATTTGTATGCTAGGCAACTATGCTTGAGATATGATTATACTTGTTGCTCTAAGGTGAAGGCTCCACACCTTCCCTTTTCATGTGAATTTAATGATAATGAGACCTTAGCTTCTTATGCTAATGGTATATATGATTACTATTATGTGAAACAAATAGAATAATTTGTTGCTTTTAAGGGTGCTTATGAAACTGAATCTATGTTTAAAGAGTTTGAAGATTTTGATGATGTTGTGTATAGACCTGAAAATTTAGCTATCCTGAAATATTGTTATGAGAATTATGAATACAATTACGAAATTAATGCACTTATTAAGAAAGTCTCCGCTGTCCAAGAAGAGACTAATATTTTGCAGGAATCTATGGAAGAAGAAATTGATGAAACTGTGAGCTCATTGGATGAGAAAGATGGGGAGAAGAGCGAAGAACAAAAGGAGGAAGAGAGGATTGATCACCCGTGCCCACCTTATGATGAGAGTAACTCTTCAACTCATATATTGTTTAATTTCCCTTCGTGTTTACCGAAGGATGAATGCTATGATAATTGCTATGATCCCGTCGATTCTTTTGAAATATCCCTTTTTGATGATTCTTGCTATGCTTGTGGCCAAGATGCCAATATGAATTATGCTTATGGAGATGAACTTGCTATAGTTCCTTATGTTAAATATGAAATTGTTGCTATTGCACCCACGCATGATAGTCCTATTATCTTTTTGAATTCTCCCGACTACACTATATCGGAGAAGTTTGCCCTTATTAAGGATTATATTGATGGGTTGCCTTTTACCGTTGCACATGATGATTTTGATGAGTATAATATGCATGTGCTTGCTGCTCCTACTTGCAATTATTATGAGAGAGGAACTATATCTCCACCTCTCTATGTTTTCAATATGATAAAATTGCAAGAAACTATTTATACTATGCATTGGCCTTTACTTTGTGTGCATGAATTGTTCTTTTATGACATGCCGATGCATAGGAAGAGAGTTAGACTTCGTCATTACATGATATATGTTACCTTGTGCTCACCACTAAATTACAAATCATTGTTAATTAAAATTGGCTTTGATATACCTTGGGATCCGGGTGGATCCATTACTTGAGCACTATATGCGTAGCTTAATGGCTTTAAAGAAAGCGCTGCCAGGGAGACAACCCGAAAGTTTTAGAGAGTCATTTATTTCTGTTGAGTGCTTTCATATAGTTTAAAAACAAAAAATAAAGAGGGAAACCTAAAACTTTTTCAAAAAGGAAAGTGAAAGTGAGAGAGACAAGCATTGTTGAAGTGGGAGCTAGCCTTGAACTTTGTTCATGCTCACAGAAACTTTGTGAATCTTGATTACAGAAACTTTTCACTAAAAATAATTATCCCCTTGTAAAATTCCATTGTATTATAAAAATAATGTGCCAAGGTTTGCCTTTAGGATGTTTACATTTGCTTAATGGTTTGTGCGGTGCAGGACAGAAACTTTGGCTGTAGTCTGTGATTTTACATTTTTAGCTGGAACGTCAAATGGTTCTGATTCTTTTTGCACTGTCTTCCTATAAAAATTGTTTATTTTTTCTAATTTGGTAGAATTTGTCAAGTATCAGAAGTATGGTGAATGTTCAGATTATTACAGACTGTTCTGTTTTTGACAGATTCTGTTTTTGATGCATAGTTTGCTTGTTTTGATGAAACTATCATTTTATATTAGTGGATTAAGCCACGAAAAATTTATATTACAGTAGACACAATGCAAAAATAAAATATGAATTGGTTTGCAACAGTACTTAGAGTAGTGATTTGCTTTATTATACTAACGGATCTTACCGAGTTTTCTGTTGAAGTTTTGTGTGGATGAAGTGTTCGATGATTGAGAAGGTCTCGATGTGAGAAGAAGGAAGAGAGGCAAGAGCTCAAGCTTGGGAATGCCGGAGGCACCCCAAGTAAATATTCAAGGAGAATCAAGCGTTTAAGCTTGGGGATGCTGGGGAGGCATCCCCTCTTTCTTTAACAAATATCGGTATGTTTTCGGATTCGTTTCGTTCATGCGATATGTGCAAGTCTTGGAGTGTCTTTTGTATTTAGGTTTTTATTTTTCTTTTTATGCACCATGCTGGTATGAGATAGTTCTTGGTTGATTTATAGAATGCTCTTTGCACTTCACTTATATCTTTTGAGTATGGCTTTATAGAATGCTTCATATGCTTCACTTATATCATTTAAAGTTTGGATTGCCTGTTTCTCTTCACTTAGACAACCGCCATTTGTAGAATGCTCTTTTGCTTCACTTATATTTGTTAGAGCACGGGCATATCTTTTGTAGAAAGAATTAAACTCTCGTGCTTCACTTATATCTATTTAGAGAGATGACAGGAACTGGTCATTCACATGGTTAGTCATAAAATCCTACATAAACTTGTAGATCACTGAATATGATATGTTTGATTCCTTGCAATAGTTTTGCGATATAAAGAGGGTGATATTAGAGTCATGCTAGTCGAGTAATTGTGAAATTGAGAAATACTTGTGTTGAGGTTCGTGATTCCCGTAGCATGCACGTATGGTGAACCGTTATGTAACGAAGTCGGATCATGATTTATTTATTGACTGTCTTCCTTATGAGCGGCGGTCGGGGACAAGCGATGGTCTTTTCCTACCAATCTATCCCCCTAGGAGCATGCGCGTAGTACTTTTTTTTGATGACTAATAGATTTTTGCAATAAGTATGTGAGTTCTTTATGACTAATGTTCAGTCCATGGATTATACGCACTCTCACCCTTTCACCATTGCTAGCCTCTTTAGTACCGCGCAACTTTCGCCGGTACCATAAACCCACCATATACCTTCCTCAAAACAGACACCATACCTACCTATCATGGCATTTCCATAGCCATTCCGAGATATATTGCCATGCTACTTTCATCATCATCATATACATGACTTGAGCATTCATTGTCATATTGCTTTGCATGATCGTAAGATAGCTAGCATGATGTTTTCATGGCTTGTCCGTTTCTTGATGTCAATGCTACGCTAGATCATTGCACATCCCGGTACACCACTGGAGGCATTCATATAGAGTCATATCTTTGTTCTAGATATCGAGTTGTAATATTGACTTGTAAGTAAATAAAAGTGTGATGATCATCATTATTAGAGCATTGCCCCAGTGAGGAAAGGATGATGGAGACTATGATTATCCCATAAGTCGGGATGAGACTGCGGACTTTACAAAAAAAATAAAAGAGGCCAAAGAAGCCCAAAAAAGAGAGGCCAAAGAAGCCCACCAAAAAATAAAAAAATGAGAGAAAAAGATAGAAGGGGCAGTGCTACTATCCTTTTTCCACACTTGTGCTTCAAAGTAGCACCATGTTATTCATATAGAGAGTCTCTTGAGTTATCACTTTCATATACTAGTGGGAATTTTCATTATAGAACTTGGCTTGTATATTCCAATGATGGGCTTCCTCAAATGCCCGAGGTCTTCATGAGCAAGCAAGTTGGATGCACACCCACTTAGTTTCAGTCAGAACTTTCATACACTTATAGCTCTAGTGCATCAGTTGCATGGCAATCCATACTCACTCACATTGATATCTATTGATGGGCATCTCCATAGCCCGTTGATACGCCTAGTTGATGTGAGACTATCTTCTTCTTTTTGTCTTCTCCACCATCATATTCTATTCCACCTATAGTGCTATGTCCATGGCTCACGCTCATGTATTGCGTGAAAGTTGAAAAGGTTTGGGAACGTCAAAAGTATGAAACAATTGCTTGGCTTGTCATCGGGGTTGTGCATGATGTGAATATTTTATGTGGTGAAGATGGAGCATAGCCAGACTATATGATTTTGTAGGGATAACTTTCTTTGGCCATGTTATTTTGAAAAGACATGATTGCTTTATTAGTAGGCTTGAAGTATTATTGTTTTTATGTCAAATGATAGACTATTACTTTGAGTCACTCGTGTCTTAATATTCATGCCATGATTAGACATATGATCAAGATTATGCTAGGTAGCATTCCACATCAAAAATTATCTTTTTTATCATTTACCTACTCGAGGACGAGCAGGAATTAAGCTTGGGGATGCTGATACGTCTCCGTCGTATCTATAATTTTTGATTGTTCCATGCCAATATTATTCAACTTTCATATACTTTTTGGCAACTTTTTATATTATTTTTGGGACTAACATATTGATCTAGTGTCCAGTGCCAGTTCCTGTCTGTTGCATGTTTTTGGTTTCGCAGAATATGCATATCAAACGGAGTCCAAACGGGATAAAAACGGACGGAGCTTATTTTTGGAAAATATGGAAAATTCGGAAGGAAAATCAATGCGAACCAGTGCCCGAGGTGGTCACGAGGCAGGAGGCGCCCCCCCTTAGGGCGCGCCCCCTACCCTCGTGAGCCCACCGTAAGGCGGTTGACGCTCTTCTTTTGCCGCAAGAAAGCTAATATTTGGAAAAAATCACGGCGAAGGTTTGAGGCCAATCGGAGTTACGGATCTCCATATATATACGAAACGGTGAAACAGAGCCAGAAGAGAACGCAGAACCAGAAAGAAACAGAGAGATAGATCCAATCTCGGAGGGGCTCTCGCCCCTCCCATGCCATGGAGGCCAAGGACCAGAGGGGAAACCCTTCTCCCATCTAGGGAGGAGGTCAAGGAAGAAGAAGACGAAGGGGCACCCTCTCCCCTTCTCTTCCGGTGGCGCCTGAACGCCGCCGTGGTCATCATCATCATCACCGCAATCTTCACCAACACCTCCGCCATCTTCACCAACATCTCCATCACCTTCCGCCTCTATCTACAGCGGTCCACTCTCCCGCAACCCGCTGTACCCTCTACTTGAACATGGTGCTTTATGCTTCATATTATTATCCAATGATGTGTTGCCATCCTATGATGTCTGAGTAGATTTTCGTTGTCCTATCGGTGGTTGATGAATTGCTATGATTGATTTAATTTGCTTGTGGTTATGTTGCTGTCCTTTAGTGCCCATCATATGATTGCTATGATTTTAGTTGTATGTTGATAGGACTATGTATTGGAGGGCAAGAGTGACAGAAGTTTCAACCTAGCATAGAAATTGATGCATACGGGATTGAAGGGGGACCAATATATCTTAATGCTATGGTTGGGTTTTACCTTAATGAACATTAGTAGTTGCGGATGCTTGCTAATAGTTCCAATCATAAGTGCATAGAATTGCAAGTAAGGGATGACATGCTAGCAGTGGTCTCTCCCACATAATACTTGCTATCGGTCTAGTAAAGTAGTCAATTCCTTAAGGGACAATTTCGCAAATCCTACCACCACTTTTCCACACTCGCTATATTTACTTTAGTTGCCTCTTTACCTTAATAGCCCCTAGTTTTATTTTCGCGCTCTTTACTTTCTTGCAAGCCTTTCTGAAAACACCTACAAAGTACTTCTAGTTTCATACTTGTTCTAGGTAAAGCGAACGTCAAGCGTGCGTAGAGTTGTATCGGTGGTTGATAGAACTTGAGGTAATATTTGTTCTACCTTTAGCTCCTCATTGGGTTCAACACTCTTATCGAAAACTGTTGCGATCCCCTATACTTGTGGATTATCAGGGGGGATGGAGAGATGAAAGAAGGAAGGTTGTTCAGAATCGCGATTCTATTGTACGATTCTACGACTTTACGATCCAAACTAACCACTCTGATTCTATGATTTGGTTAGTAGAATCCATGTTTTTACGATTATGTTAGTTAAGATTTTATGATTTGCGCCATCCGAGCTCTGATCTGATTCAGAATCACGATTCTGACGCCCTTACATAAGGTTGAACAAAGCACTCTACCTTGCAGGAAAAGGAACACTACTACTTTTTTAATAGTAGAGACTAAATGTAATGTTGAGCTTTGAACCCGAACAAATTGGATTTAAAAGGGAAGAAAATAAGTATGAGGCCATCCATATTGAACCTGCCTCGTGGCAACATCTCTAGAATTATACCACAAAATTCCTATGATCGTGGAGCATGATCCACAACTCGAGATAGACGTGACCTCACAAGGAGCGAATGACTCCAAGACAATGCCTTCAAGAAGGAATTATTGCTCACACATTGATGTTGATTGTTCCAACCATAAAGTCAAACTAGGGCTACCACCATTGAAGGAGATCTTCGAGCCAACATCTTGAACATGTAAACGACGTGCAAAGGTCAACACCGAGTGATCTAGCCGAAGGCTTGGGTTTTCACCCCCCCCTCCCTCCCAAGATAACATAGGCATGATGTCAATTGTGCAGTGGTGGATTTGGTAGGCCGTGTTACCAAGCCACATGCTGAATTTGGTAGGCCTTGTCGCCTCCATAGTGCACCCAGCCCCGCGTCAGCTGCTTTCGATCGCATAGTGGTGCTAACTTGCGCATACGGCTGCCAGATCCGTGCGTCCCAACCACCATGTCGGTGAGCTGCCACCGTCGTTTCCAACGACAGGGTCAACCACCGTACCAACAAAAGAGGAATCCACTGTCATAGTTCGTGCAAGGCTAATAAAATGCATGTGGTAGACTGACGACAACGATAGTGAGGGAGGAGGCAAGGGAAGGGGTTTGGATGAGCGGCCCTATGGTTTACCCTAGCGAAGGAGCGGCACAATGTGGTCAGTTCTATATGGTTTTATGCTAATAGTCGTATGTATACTGATTGTTGCATGATGTTGGAATGGTTAGCCTGATTTTCTATAGTGAATCCAAATGGCACAAAAGATATATTTATTTGGCTTCAAGTGTTTCTTATGTGGATAGCTTAGTATTTGAAAATGTAGTGTTAGGATGCTTCGATTTTAAGGATTGGTTTTGAATACTTGATTTCACAAATCCTCAAGGTGTGCGGTTTTGGTGATTTTGGTGGATTAGGTTTGTTTTAATTCGAGGTATTCCAAAAATATGGAAGAATGTTGTAGGATTTAAAAGTCATGCCATCACCGTAGGAATTTCCTCCAAAGTTTGTATCTCCGTTGTAAAAAAACTAGGAGAATCTTTCAAAGAGGTTGAAATAAATGTAAGATAAGTTTTACCATAAAATGTAGTACCCCCATACCAGCGTGCCCTCTATCCTCACCGTCCATTCTTGCATCAAAGTTCGTGCAAGAAAATTTCTCTTTTTCGTTTCTCCTAAGTAAAAGAACATTTGAACTCAAAACTTTGCAGATCAACATCACACAAGTAGTACCATGTGCTGAATTGTTTTTGGACTTTTGGGCGTAACATTTTTTTAAAATGATACAACTCATTCAAAATTTGAAAAAAATTATGTTTCATCAAAATAAATCGGAAAGATTTTATACAATGAGTGAAACTTGTGTGTAGTTGATCTGCGAAGTTTCAAGGTCAAATGTTCTCTTGTTTGCAAGAAACAAAAAAAGAAATTTCTTTATAAGGATAGCACAAAGCTTGACACAAACAGTATGGTCTAGATGGAGGGTACCCTGGCATGGGGGGGGGTACAAAAATCAAACTCTAAAATGTAATGCATGGCAATCCGTGTGAAATCTACTATTTAGATGATGACATCTGCATCTTGCAAAGTTGCAAAATATATGTTGGGTTTAGTCCCACATCGGTTGTGGGAGAAGATAGAACACGACTTATAAGGGTGGGGGTGTACCCTCCTGACAGGCTAGTCTGTTGGGGGGAGAGGGCCCAAGGCCTCTCATAAACCAGTGTCGCTCTTCGGTTGGGCCTGGTTGACACATGTGGGTCGAAAACACTGGTTAGCGGGCCTGAGATTGCATAACAATTGGTATCAGAGCCCAGGTGCCCAGAATAAATCTCGCTGGACTCACGGGTGGTCGGTCATTGTTGGTAGGCTGGAAAAGCTGGTGTTAGCGTGCCCATGGTGACCGATGTGTGAGGGGAAGATTGTTGGGTTTAGTCCCACATCGGTTGTGGGAGGAGACAAAACACGACTTATAAGGATGGGGGTGTCCCCTCGCAACAGGCTAGTCTTTTGAGGAAAGAGGGACCAACGCCTCTAATAAGTCGGTGTTGCTCTCCGGTTGGACTTGGTTGGTGCATGTTGGTCGGAAGCGCTGGTTAGCGGACCCAGATTGTGTACCAATATACACAACCAAAATGTTATTCAAATGAGGTCCAAGATGTCGTGCTTGAACGGGTGACAAAAGACAAGAATATGGCACGCCGTGGGTAACATCGGGGAATCCTGCCGCACATCATGGTAGCGCGATAAACTCCAATACTTATAACCACACACAGACTCACAAACATCAAACAATCCATGTATCCTCTAGGTACCAATATAATCACACATAGACTCACAAACATCAAACTGCATTTTTAACCATCCATGTTAAACTCCAATAATAGGTTAGCAGCAAGTGAACCCTAGATCTGCCGCCAAGGGTGAACCCTAGACCCATGGCGGCCGGCGGCGCTAGATTGGATCATTTCCTCCAGTACCCTTCTTGGTGGGCCCCCTGTATGATCTCGGGCTGCGATAGCTTGGTTGCCGGTCCCTGTGTTGCGAATGGATCTAGTGGTGGGGTCCAGATCGGAAGAAATCCCTATCCGACCTTGGTCAGCCATGACACGGCGGCGACGCCCGAGAACACCGTTATTCTCCTTGGAGACGATCGTCTGGTATGCTTCTACCACTACCTCGTCCCGTGTCTCTCGGGTGAAAGCCCTACCACTGGTGGGCGGCAGCGCCCTTGGCGTCGCTCCCTTCCTGAAGGCGCCGCCTTGGGAGCTATGTAGCTGGTTGTTGGGTTGGCGTTGGCGGCAATCTGGATTTGGAGGTGGTGCGGTGTAGCATCTATCGCATCGACGATGGCGGGTCTCGGCGGCAAGGCGCAGCGGAGCCCTAGTGACTGTCGCAGGTTGATGGACGCGCGCAGGTGGTGAAGTTGTCTGGCGTCGTGGTGGCATCGACGGCGGTATGTCTTGGCAAGATGTATGCGTTGGTCGCTCCTGAAGATGGGATGGCGGAAGATGGCGGCAGCAGATCCAGAGCGTGCGCATGCGGTGCGCGCTGCAGTTCGACTAGACCGGGTGGTGCTCTCGGCCCGATGCGGGGCAGCTGTGTGAGGCCATCGGATCGGATAGTGCGCGTTCATGCGATTCAGGCACATTATCAAGAGTGTAGGTGTTGCGGCTTTGTTCGCCAGATAGATGGCTTCGGATTGATCCATGTATTTATGTTGTCAGATTCTGTTGAATAATAATAAAGATGGTTGTATGCTACTCGCTTGTTGTGATTCTCCCCCCCTGTGTCGTCCGCTTCGGGCGACTCGGGGGCGAAACCCTAGCCGGCCGCCGGTTTCCCCCCGCCTCCCCTCCTCCTCCCCCGCCGCCGCCGGCAGCCGCCCGCGCGGCGGTAGGCGGCGGCGGGGTTTCCGCGCGCACCCGCCTCGACGTTGGAGGCGCCCCCACCCCGCATGAGACGCCGCCGCCCGCCTCCCCAGCTCCTGGTGGCCGCCGACGCAGGCCCTCTGTGGCGGCCGTCGGTCGTCGGAGCTATCGCTAGCCCTCCTCCCGATCCGGTGTGGGGGTCTCCTGGGAAGGTCCGACTGCCAGATCAGGCCGGCTCGGCCCTGGATCGGGGCTGGCTCCTCTCTGGCGGCTGGTGGGCCGGGGATCGCCGGATCCGCCCGGATCTGGCCGGCGCGACCCTGCCTCGTCGCCCGGCTTGGGTGCTCGCGGTGTGATCTCCCTGGTGGCGGCGGTGTGGGTCGTTCTCCGTGTTTTGACGGGATGTGCGCGGTGGGTGGATGCCGGGGCGGCGGCCTCGGGCGGTGTGGACGGCGTGGCCTCTCGACGGGCGACGGCCATGGGAGCTGGTGGTCCGCGGCTTCAGTTGTGCGGGTGGCGAGGTCTAGGTGGACGTCTACTACGGTGGGTCGGGGTGCCCCGTCACCCGGCGTGCCTGCTTCGATGAAGTCCAACGCCTTCTCCGGCTGCGTGCGCTCCCCTGGCCAGGTCTTTGGCCGGGTGGATGGGACAGGGGCGGGATCGGGGGAAACCCTTGGCCGTCGGCGGAGGCCACGACAATGGCGGCGCCTTGTGGGCGTCGGTTTCCTTCTTGGAGGCCTTGTCGAGGTCCTATCCCGTTTCTCATTGTGCTCTTCATTTGGGCGAAAGCTCTAGTTCCCCTTGCAGGCGACGGCGTCGTACCTTCGTCGCGTTCCTTCTTGAAGGCGTCGCCTGGGGTTCCCGGAAGCACGGTGGGCGCTTTGTGGTGCGTGTGAGGTGTTTGGCGGCGGCAATGTGTGCGGCGTTTTATCTATTCTACCGCTGATATTCATCTTGTGGTAGCGCTCCATTTGCTTGGCGATGTTCTAGCGTAGGTAGTGGTCGTCATTTGGCGTCATGGTGGCGTTGATGGCGGAGGAGCCTGCCAAGGTTGGCACCTCAATCTGCTTGGAGATGGACCAGTGGAAGATGGTGGAGACGACACCTGTGAGTGCGTCAGACCGGTTTATGCCCCAGACCCGGTATGTGGCTAGGCTGGGAATTCCGGCTTTTGATGTTAGGATTAGGTGAGTGGCCTGGGTAGTGGCCCAGCTAGCACCCCTTCATCATATGGATAGGAGTAGCGGCATATGTTGCCTAGATGGTGGATTCAGGCTTATTGTTGTAACACTTTGTAAGGTCCTCGAGAATAATCAATAAAGTGGCCGTATGCATCTCCCAAATGCAGAGGCCAGGGATCATCCTCCTTTTCTAAAAAGAATGCATCGATTGATGCAGACGCCAGGGGTAATCCTCCTTTTCTTAAAAAACAAGACAATTTCCTAAAGAAGGATGCAAGATTCATATGACAATCAAAGTTCCCCTCCCCCCTTCCTAGTTCCTTCAGGAAGGAGACGACGTGCAAGTGTTGTCGTTGCCAACTAAATTATAAGGACTGTAATTCTAAAAATCAAACAACCCACGTCCAAAAATTCCAAAGAATTGAAATCCTCATATTTCCGTTAAGAAAACATTACTAGTACCAACCAAGACAAAAGATCATGAAATAGTCTAAAACTATCAATTACTAGCATGTACCATCAAGTTACATGATGAGATTTGGAAGGAAAAAAAAATGGACCCCATCCCTGCACACTACAAGACTACCACCAAGCTGTACAAAGGAGACAGTTCATCACATTTCACCAGTACTATCCTGCTAGTGCCAGCATAAAAAACCAAAACAAGCAATAGGAAACAAAACCACATATGTTTCTTTGACCAGATCAGGAGATGTGTATGTGTGGCTGCTACTGTATGCTGTGTGATGCATGGGAAGATATCCTTGTGTTTGCTTCTTTGTCTTTGTGCAGTGCTGCCCTGCCCTGTGAGCAGCTAGGGCCACACCCCTGCCATTGATGCAAGCAAGGCCATCTTTGTTTCAGGCTTTCAGTTGAGACTCCCAGCTGTACACATCCCCCAACTGCCATACCTCATCACTCTCCTAGCTTTCTTTTTCATGTATGACACCTACATTTATTCCCCCAAGGTAATTTTCTCATTTTCCTGTGGAGATTTGTTTAAACTGTTTCCCCTAAAGTTACAGCAACACCTGAATTCACAACAACACATAATTATGATTAACTCGTTGTTAATCAAATTTCTTTGAAATAATTCTAACTTTTTACTGCTGATCATTATACAATACACATGGTCTAAAATAATTAGTTCTTCTTTGCTAGGGCCAGGCAGCAAGCAGGCAGGCAGCCGTCCAGCCAGTGAGGTGCCCACACACTTCTAGGCAGGAGTACTCTTTTGAACCAACAGAATTCTAACCAAGCTTTGTCCCCAAGCCTGTTTTTGACTGCATTGGTGACTGAGAAGCTATACAGGTATTTTAATCCTTTGGCCAGGATCATGATCTCCATCCATCCAGCAATGGGCCACCAAGATTCAGAAGGGAGGCAGATAGTATATTCTCTCTGCACTTCAGATGCAAGTTACCATTGGTTGATGGACCATGTATTGTAGCTTATCTTCTGTTTGGTCACCTCAACATTGTAACAGTTGATTTGCTCAAGAAAATGTACGATTTGATCTGTCCCATTCTTCTTGACCAGCTCGATTTCTTAGGTCTTGTAGATGAAAAAAAATAAGAATTGGATTGTACAGAATGAAAATCAACATGTTTAATGCTGACTCTAGGAATCAGGTCTGGAATAGGTGCGCAGATCTTTATAATAGATATTGTGCCTAGGATCACATAAGATAGGATTGCCATCTACAAAAATTATGAGTCAAGAGGTATGACTTAACCTAGATCTTACATAGGATCTGGATTGAAGTGATCCTAGCAATATCGTAGAATCCGAATGAACAAGCATTATATTGGTAAAGCTACTGGTTACTGCCATACCCCAAACCATGAACAAGCTAGTTGTTCCCAAGGATCATGTAAGGTCTAATATGCTTCTCTAAATGAAAACACCATGTTTATGAACACTTTGACATTTTTTTAAACCTGGACTGTGTATTTTTCACACAAAACAAGTACTTGGAGTTCTATCTTCCATGCACTAGCCCATCAATGGCGAAAGAGAAAAAAATCACTGACTGAGAATATCAACATTTGTGTCCATGCTTCGATGCAGAAGAGCCCCTTTTCCTTTTTATAAATAACAAGATTAAAGAAAGAAAACCAAGCAATGAAGGAGAGAGGGGATGCATGCAGGGGCAGGACGGTGGTGGCTCAGAAAGTCACTCCATTGCCCATGGCCATGGGGGCATTTTCATTGCCCCAGTGCAGGGGCAGGAGGGAAAGATGCAAAAGCTCTTTTTACCAGCTGTAAGGCAGTGTGCAATGCAAGACCTGCATTAGTTAGTGGATGAGGCCACAAGACCAGCTTTAGGGTTTAGGACTTAAGCCAAGAGGAGAAAGAAAGGGCTGTCCATATGAAAAGATACCATCATTATTGTTTCCATGAATGTGGTGTAATATATGTGGCATGTGTTTGTTCATCTTTTCTGCAGGAGCATCTTGAGTCCTGACACCTTCTAGTGGTGCTGGTGTCTTCACCCAAGAATATGGAATTAGTCTGTATTATATTTGAATATACTACTGAATCAAGCTCACAAGTTTTAATTCTGATGACATTTTACTAAAAGATTCTTGGATTGATTATCCCATACTGAAATCTTGGTCTATCCAGGACTGATAGATATTCTGCTCATCCAAATGCCCATCATGATCAGGTTTATGCATTTCACAGGAACTGTCATTTTTTGAAGCTACATCTATATTGTTCTCATGCCACAACTTGTAGACGACTTTACTGAAGAAGTCCCAATTATCTACTGCACCTTCCTTTGTGGTGTGCTCCACTAAGTGTTGGAAATGTCAAGCTCCTTAATCTTTAGGCAATTATTGATACAAAGTACTAAGCTCATGTATCTTGTGCACTAATACCGTTCATGCGCAACACTAGTCACTCTTCCAACAGCACACAGTGATGCGATGCTTTCATTAACATGCCCAATAATAATTACAAAAAGGATGCAATGTACTTACTGATCATGTTGACAAGAACTTTCTTTATTGATCACCTAATCTTGTACTCCCTCTGTCTCAAAATGTAAGACGTTTTTTGACACTAAGATAGAGGGAGTACTACATTACTCTAAATGCAGATGTTATTGTTAGTTCACTAATAAGGGATAGCAATGTGGAATCAAGCAAGTGCTATTCAAAGCTGGTGGCAATGTAACAGGAAAAGTTGTCTTGGATTCTCATCTCTGCAAAAAGGGAGAGGAAGAGAAGGAGAAAACATTGGCACAGCACTGAATGAATGGCACTGAAAAACCTGCAGCTGCCGCAGCAGAACTGATCAAGAAACCCACAGGGTCATCAAGGCCAACACATGCACACACATACACAAAATGCACCAATCTGATCCCATTTCTCAAGAACAGAAGCAGATGTTACAGAAGTTACAACTACTCCCCAAGGAGATTGTCACAAACCAATGTAACCCATGCATCCACGCAAGTACAGTGCAGTGCATCTTAGTGGAACACCACTCCTCACTGATCACACATCCACTTGCAACTTTTTCTTCTTGGCTCTATAAACAATGGCCAAAACCCCAGCCTTTCAGTGCTACCACTGCATCCAACAGCTAGCATCTCACCATATGCAACTTAAGATGGCATCCACCACTATGGCATACCAAAAACAGTGCAGAGTTTGGGCACCGGCCGGAATTGGGCTCCAGTGAAGCTCTCCTCTCCTCAGGAAAGCTCAGCCCAGCCCTTATCTTTGCTCATCGCTTACCCCTCTCACAAACCAATCCAACAGCATTGCCAATGCCAACCATGGCAATGGCTCTGAAAGAACCTAAACAAATTTGAACAAGGAAAAAACAAAATGAAGATCCAAACCAAGCCCCCTTAGACATCTGACAAAAAATTGCGTGTCCCCGGCGGTGCTAGCTTCTCAATGGATTCCCGGCGGCTCCAGTCTGATCCGCTTGTTCATCTCCGACACCGCGGCCATGAAGGCGGCGGTGTCGGCAACATCATCAACAAGAACAGAATCATATGTACTGGTGGCAACTTCATTGGAGTCTGAACATGGCAATGATCTCTTGCCATTGCTCTTTCTGTTTCTCAAGTCGCCAACCATCATGCTGTAGCAGGCATGTACATGCTCCTGATCAATGAAACAGACAAAGGTTGCTCAAATCCAATGCCCATTTCATCATCCAAATAAAACATTACTATGATCAAGGGTTATTTATTTAGTTTGTGCAAGAAACCTTCTCAATGGGGCATGATGGAGATAGATTGTCCATCTTGGACTCCAGTGCTTCTTTGGTCAGTAGAGCTCCATAGGATGCAGCCAGGATTGCAGCTGCAGCCACAGTAGATGGCCTGTAATCCAGCACACTGCCGGCTGCATGAGCACAGCACGAATCAATCAGACAAAATGCAAGAAAGGGCGCAAGATTTCTTTTCAGAAGGTGTGTAGGACGAAGATGAACCTTCGGCTGTGGCAAAGATGAAGCCGATGGACTTGAGGGCGACGCGGGCGGGGTCATGCCCGCCGCCGCCGCGGCCGTCGTGCCGGTCGAGACGGGAGGAGAAGCAGGGGAGGTAGTCGAAGGGCGTAACGGCGGCCATGCGCCAGCCGAGCGTGGACAGGACGAGCAGCTCCATCCGGCGGACGGAGGCGGAGCAGAACTCGTAGCCGCCGCCGGCGTCGAGCTCCGACAGCGCCGGCGCGCAGTACTCCTCCATCTTGGCCGCCACGGAGACGCAGGCCACGGACAGGAGCCGCGCCGCCCACGGCATGGCCGCCCTCTGCACGCACACAACCACATCATCCTCCCGTTCTTAAGAAGCAGAGAGGCTAAATTTGTTTTACGGCCGCGGTGCGGTGATTGATTACATCGACGCGTCGCCGGAGGAAGAAGCGGTCGAAGTAGGCGATGGCCAGGTACGCCGTGCGGTGGCCGAACCCGAAGCAGCCCCGCGTCTGCAAATGCAAATCAGGTGCCGGTTCCAAAGGCGTCAGTGACCGATCGATCGATGCTCGCACCAAGAAACCAATCGGGAGAGCGAGGAGCTCAGCGAGTGCTCACTTCAAGGATCCATTTGACGGCGGCGAGGCGCGCCTGCAGGAACCAGTCCTCGGAGGCGGCCGACGAGCAGTCGGCGTCGCCCGAGTCAGAGGAGGAGCAGAAGCTGGCCTCCTTGGAGACCAGCTGCTCCACGTACTCATTGTCGCCGTCCTCATCGTCGGCGGCGCCGCCGCCGGCGTAGAACAAGAAGAGGTCGCCGTCGTCCACGACGCCGTCCCCGAGCTCGGCGCCGTCTTCGGGGCAAGTGAGCGAGAAGGCGCACGACGCGTAGTCCTCTGCTTCCTCCATCCCCGGCATCTCGCCTCCCCTCTCGTTACTGCAACCAGCCAGCAGCTGACCTGCCGTGCTAAGCGATGTGTCAAGCTTAAGCAAGAAGCATGGGCGAGCGAGAGCCGCGTTCTCTGACGCTCGCCTCCTACGGCGGTCAGCGGCGGCGGCTGCGGCGGCCGGACTGGGAGCAGAGTGGGGAGTGAGAGTGAAGAGACGAGGAGGCTCCTCCCTTCTATTTAAGTGCCTCTCGTTTCATCAAAATTTTCATTCTTTTTTGACTGCTCTTTTCACGTGCCGCTAGCCATTGGCATCCTTGGATAGTTACGGCTCTGGTAAAAGAAAACCATGGCCTGTGATGGTTAAATCCAACGGGAAATGGGATGAGATGAGATTCATGGGTGGTACGTTGGTACGTCTGAGTGAATCTAAAAGTGTATCCCTGTATTTATGCATCTGTCAAGACTTTACCAACGGGGTATTTACTCGGCGATGATAGAGCCTAATAAACACATACTGGATGCTCATGTTAGTACTGTGGTCGCCTAGGCAAAGGACGTCCTCTCTACCGGGTGCACGGATCTGGTGGTTTGGATACGGAAAATAGGACGAAAAGAACTACTGTATGTGGTTTCCTATTTAACAAGAGGCGTATAAGCAATTATTCGGTTGTGAACTGGGGGATTTACCTTTCACGTATTTAGGTATACCCATTCATCATCGTAAGCTAACAAATAGAGAATGGAAGTGCATTGATGATTGATTTGATAAGAAATTGGGATGCTGGAAGGGCAAACTGATGTCGTATGGAGGTCATTTAATTCTTATTAATTCGGTGCTCACAAATATGCCTATGTTCCTATTGTCTTTTTCCAAGGTACCAGTCGGAGTTCGGAAAAGACTTGATTTTTATCGATCCCGTTTTTTCGGCAAAGTGATGACCTGAAGAAGAAGTATAGACTAGCTAAGTGAGACATTATTTGTCGACCGAAGGACCAAGGGGGGCTAGGTATCGAAAATCTAGAGGTGAAGAACAAATGTCTCCTTAGCAAATGGTTGTATAAGCTTTCTCGAGAGACTGAGGCCACATGGGCACAGATTCTGCGTAATAAATACCTCCAATCCAAAACTTTATCCCAGCTGACAGTGGGGTCGATGGATTCGCCTTTCTGGAAAGGACTGATGAGAGTTAAATCGGTTTTTCTTAATCGGACCAAGTTTGTCGTCGGTAACGGTACTTATACGAGATTCTGGTAGGATACTTGGCTAGGGGACACGCCTCTCGCGCTTAGTATCCTTATCTCTATAGTATTGTTCAACGGAGAGATGCAACCGTTGAGTCAGTATGTCAGTCCATGCCTCTAAATATCAGCTTCAGGAGAGCGTTAGCCGGTAACCGTTGGGAAGTTTGGCTCCATCTTGGGAGAAGATTGATGGATGTTCAACTCTCTCAACATCCGGATCAGTTGTGTTGGAAGCTTACTAGGAATGGAGAATTTACGGTTAAATTCATGTACTTGGATGTCATTAATTCAAGTTCTATTCCTACCTCGAAACATGTTTGGCATGTCAAAGTTTCCTTGAGAGTTAAAGTGTTTATGTGGTTTGTATACAAACAAGTCATTTTAACTAAAGATAACTTGATTAAACACAACTGGAGTGGATCCTCTCGATGTAGTTTTTGTGACACGGATGAAACAGGCGAACACCTCTTTCTCGCTTGTCCTTTGGCAAAGATTCTTTGGCAATCAGTTAATATAGCCTTCAATATTACTCCCTCGAATAATATTAGCACGTTATTTGGGACGTGGTTGGATGAGATTGAGTCCCAAACAGCAAGACACATTCGTGTAGGAGTATGTGCTTTATTATGGGCTATCTGGAATTGCAGAAATGGTTTGGTCTTTAACAGAACAACAAATACTCACTTTTTGCAGGTTATCTTCCAAGTCACTGCATTAATCCGTATGTGGTCGTTACTCACTCCGACGGAGGCCAGAAAGCGTTTGGTTACTGGATCTATCCGCTGGGAGATGGTAGCACAGGATATTTTCAGCCGGTTTGGATGGCTGTCATGTAATAGGATAGGCAATTAGTTTTTCTATCTCTCTTTTGCCAGCCGGTTGTGGCTTTTATTTTGGTTCCTTAGCTCTTTGTGAGCAGCTCTTTGTTTGAGACTTTTAGACTTTTGTTGAACCTTTTTGCTTACTAATAAAGGTGGCCGTATGCATCTTTTTTATGCAGAGGCCGGGGATGTCCCTTTTTCTAAAAAAAATGTGGTTTCATATTTCGAATTTTAGCAAGTTCATTATGCGGTTAACTTTGGTTATTTCTTGGTAGAAGAAAAGGATGAAGATGAAAAATTCCAGTAATTCTTTTTCGAGAAATGACATGCACACGTCTACACTCACCCCTATGGACGCACCTTGCACATCCCCTATCACTACTGGAATCAGCTACTTTGCCATCTGCCAGCTCTTTGCCGTCAGCTAGCGGACGGCAAAGAAGCTCTTTGCCATCAGCTACCAAAAAGCAGACGACAAAGAATTGGCTGATGGCAAAGACCTAATTTGCCATCAGCCAGTTCTTTGCCGTCGGCTAGCAGACGACAAAGATTCTTTGCCGTCGGCTAGCGGACGGCAAAGAGGGAGGGGGCCCCACTGACGAGCTGCTTAAAAAAAACCTAACGGCCCCCCTCTTTGCCGTCCGGACGGCAAAGAGCAAAAACGCGGACGGCAAAGGGAGGCGGACGGCAAAGAGGGAGGCCCCCACTAACGTTAATGGCCGCGCCCCACCCCGCCCCCTCTCTCTCTCTCTCTTTCTCTCCCCAGTACTCGTCGCCGCCCCGTCGCCCCACCACCCCGCCGCCGCCCCAGCGCCCCCCCCGCCCCGTCGCCCCACCACCCCGCCGCCGCCCCGGCGCCCCCTCACCCCGTCGCCCCCGCCGCCCTGTCGTCTGGGCGCCGCCACGCCCTGGCGCCCCGGCACCCCCGCGCCCC